>NC_053492.1:217933597-218234302 GCF_905171775.1 Rana temporaria
ACCCCTTTTATCCGAAAAGAGGAAATTGCAGTCGTGGTGGGAACAATCATCAATTCCAGACTAGACTACGCAAATGCCCTCTATCGAGGACTCCCCAAATATCAAATCACTTGTTTGCAAATCGTTCAAAACACAGCCGCTCGATTAGTGACTGAAAAAAAAACATGGGAACCTTCACTGATATCCCTTCATTGGTTGCCAGTAAAAGACAGAATCACTTTCAAGGCTCTCTGCCTAACGCATAAGTGTATTCACGGTAACGCCCCCAATATCTATGCAAAAAATAATAGCCCATAACCCCAAGTCCAAAGGAGATCGAAGATTTGCAGTTCAATGACCTCGGCTGTGGAATGTACTACCAACCACCATCCGACTGGAGTCAGACCACTTGGCCTTCAGGAGAAAGATTAAAACCCATCTCTTCTGAGGTCAAGGGTGTTCCTTTCCCATGGAATAGAAACAGCGCCCAGAGGCGATTCAGTTCGCATGTGCTGCGCTTTACAAGTTTTTCACTTACTCACTTACTCAGTGTCACACAACTGCACAATTGTAAGTTACGCAGTGCCATATCGCAAAAAATGGCCTGGTCATGAGGGGGAGTAAATCTTCCAGAGCTGGGGTGGATATAATATATGAGTTGTACTTTTTAATTGTTTTACTAAAGTAAATTTACTTTTTGATGATATTCAAAAGGAGAAAAGGAGGGTTGGGGCTGCTCTGTGCAAAAACACTGCCCAGAGCAGGTAAGTATAACATGTTTGTTATTAAAAAAAAAAAACACTTTAAGCTAAAGTGTTACTAAACCCAGGACCCTGCACTTACTATATCTGACCTCTCACAGTACACAAAAAAAGGAAATGCCATTATTTTTGTAAATATAAACTGCTAAATACCTTTACTTATCAGCAGTATATTGCAGTTTGTGACTTCTATCAGTGTCCAGCCGAGCACTGATTAAAGCTTGTAGGGGGGTTTTCATTCTCCTCTGATTGTCCTATGAGACTGTATTACCCCTGACTTTCTGTCTTGATTGGCCCTGATCACAGCACCCTCCCAAAAAGAATAAAATAAAACTAAGCATGTTCAGAGTGTCTTCTAGGGCTCTGTTTTGTCAGCAGATGGATTAGGCCTATATTTGCAGAATTTGGGGCAGATCCACAAAGAAAGTACGCCGGCGTATCTATTGATACACCGGCGTAATTTCAAAATTCCTGCGTCGTATCTTTGTTTTGAATCCTCAAAACAAGATACAACGGCATCTGGGTTAGATCCGACAGGCGTACATCTTCGTATGCCTTCCGGTCTTAGATGCAATTGCGTCCGCTAGGTGGCGTTCCCATCGTAATCTGCGTTGAGTATGCAAATTAGCTATTTCCAACGATCCACAAATGTACGAGCTGCCGTCGCATTTTTAAACGTCGTTTCCGTTCGGCTTTTTCCGGCGTATAGTTAAAGCTGCTATCTGGTGGCGTACTCAATGTTAAGTATGGCCGTCGTTCCCGCGTATAATTTTGAAAATTTTACGTCGTTTGCGTAAGTCGTCCGTGAATGGGGCTGGACGCCATTTATGTTCACGTCGAAAACAATGACGTCCTTGCGACGTCATTTGGAGCAATGCACCCTGGGAGTTTTGATGGACGGGGCATGCGCAGTTCGTTCGGCGCGGGGACGCGCTTCATTTAAATGAAACACGCCCCCTACTCGCCGCATTTGAATTCCGCGCCCTTACGCCGCGAGAGATACACTACGACGCCGTAACTTATGGCGCAAATTCTTTCAGGATTCAAAGAATAGCAAAGTAAGTTACAGCGGCGTAGCGTATCTCACATACGCTGCGCCCACGCAGATGTATGTGGATCTGCCCCATTACCTGCAAATATAGGCCTCAATAGCAGATATAATCCTTCCTTCTCCACCAATGGAAATGAGAACATCTTAGCCATGCACAGACTATCAACAAATCTGCAGGCAATTTTGGGCTTTCTTTGCAGCCCAAAATTTAGTGTTATATAGGAACCCTGTACTAAATATTCATTTATAACAATATACATATATACAACTATTTAAAAACAATACAGCAAACGTCAGTTTATGAACTTGTACATGAGATGTAAGACAAAATAGCTTAAAATTGTAAGCATTTCCCAGGAAAAAAATCAAACAAAACAAAATTAATAAACTCACAGCTGCTCCAGGTGGACCAATAAATCCAGGACGGCCAGGTATACCAGCTTCTCCTTTTATTCCTGCTAGCCCCTATTTATATTAAAAAAAATGCAGCACTTTGATAAAGATGATCTAATTGCATTACAACACAACACTAATACCTTTTAATTGCATTGAACATATATTTCTCCTGTGGTTATTCTGCTGCTAGATTCCATCCTGTCCAGGACTATACAAAGAGTAAAGGAAGCAGCTGCCTACTGTTTCTAGGAAACACCAAACAGCTGCCATTGTTTTCTCTCACCAACCTAGACTGGAGATCAGCACAACAGTAAAAGTTATATAAAGTAAGAGGGTGGATTGTCCTCAAATGTTCTTCTATACTGGAATTAGGTATAGCTATTTTGGTGGATATATACAGCACAGTAGACCCAGTAGCTGGCGTTGGTGATCCCATATTCTCTTGTTGGGAGGTTTTAGTGTGCCTTAAAGGGCCCTGGTGATCTACCCTTGCGATTTATGTCTTTGATACGAGCCAGCTTTATCCCTCTATTGAAACATTTGGTGTCACCTTATTATACACAGAATACAAAGGGCAGGCATCCTGTTGTACACTCATTTGTGGCGAGCCCTGTGTCCATTACCATGTGATCCCATAATTTTCTTTTTGGCTGCGCTATATCTACCCATTTCCAGTAAGATACTGGAACTTTCCATGTAATACAGCAATATACACCTTAGATGCATGCCCTGATATGATTGGCTGGCTCCTTTGGATGTCATTAGGGGGTTCCTTAACTCTTGGGGAGTTTTGTTCTCCTTGCATATCCTTCCCCTGTTTGATGCCACACGTGTGTCTCCTCTTTCCTAATCATCACCGCCCTCTCCTCTGCATCTGAAGTCATTCAGCTCCCAACCAAACAGTCCTGAAGAAGCAATTATATCTTGTGAAACATGTTGAAGTTTGTGAATCTTTGCTGAATATTGACCTATTTGGTCCACAAATACATTGTGACAATTTTTGTCTCCTTACTCAGGATTCAGTATCTGTTGAGTCTTTGTAGAAGGAGTTTCTTTGTTTTATTTCCTCTTTTTATATGTTGATTGTATTTTAATGTATATCCAATAACATGGGTTACTTTTTATACATACTGCATAATGCTGTGCCTACAAAATCCATGTTTGGAGAAGCTTATCTAGCTTCTCCCTTCTTTTCATAGGTATAGCTAGGAAGAAGCAGTGCTAGAGAGGAAAGCTATACTACTTAATAAGTGCTGCTCACACAAAGCTGTGGAAAAGTTTATCGCAACATAGAAAGACAGAATGGCAGCTGGGATTCTCATTTACTTTTTTTTTGTCAAGGTCCTCTATAAAAAATGTATAAGTTACCCAACATTTGTAATTAGCTCTCTATATTTTCAGTTTTTAATCACACCTTGCTTTGAACTCTTGAGTTATTTGACTGGAGGAAAAATAAACTATGTGTATTTGCTAGTAGTTACTAGGTAAAATAAGAATAAAGCAAGAATAAAATATGTGGTTTAGCATACAATCCAGATAGTGTAGTATATGTATCTGGATATTTATGATTTCAATGCTGGGTAGATTTTACAGCTCTAGTTTTGAGCCAACCATACTATTTGGGCCTAGAATTTATTATACCTGGGTTACGTATTGGTGTTTGACATCCAAGCACGAAACACTGTTTAACATGTCCACAAAGTTAACCTTTTTAAATCAATACCATTATCTTAAATATTTGTTTGGGTCAATGACTATACCCTAAATGATTATGTTTTTTGTTTATGATACTCAAGATAAGAAGAATTTCTAAAATCTTCCAAATCCTCTACACACCCAGATCTGCAATATTGCAAACTAAGAAATCCAGATAATGTCCTCATGCAGCTGCTTTATTCAGTTCAAAGAGATCAGTGAACTTCACATTTTTTTCTGTTCCCTGTATAAGCTTGTTGATTAGAGATGTCTAGATTAGTGGCCCAGACCAATTTGTTTATTAATCATATCATAGAGAAAAGTATGAAAGGTTGTATAACTTAGAAACAATAATATGTTGAATATTTGCAAACACTAGAGGGGCCAATAGAAGTTAAATTTGATTTTTAGTAGATCAAGAACTTTAAAAAGTAGACAGTTGAAAGATCTGCAAAACTTGAGAAAACATTGACTTCAACAGTTTTCAGCTGTCAACCATCTTCTCCACACGTTCCTGAACTCACCTGCTACCGAGACCTCTAATACAGGCACCAGCTTTGTCTCATGTAACTAACTCTTTCACAAACACTACATAGCTTACCCACTTACCCAGTCCCATAATGATATGTTAGCAAACACTGTTTACCCAGCACAGATAACATAGCATGATGTTTGAATGCTGCAGAAGTGACTAATTATGTATACCCAGAATACAAAACTCCAGGACAGCAGAGAGACCAAGTATAGATATAATATAACCCAAGTTTCTTTACAGAAAAAGTAACAAGGTATAATTGTTCAGTTTTTGAAAACATAGGTTTGAGACTACAGCACTGCATTACGTAGATAGAGAAAATAGAAGGCAATGTTTTTATTTATGTGTTATTTCACATATTTCACATATCACTTACAGATTTTCCTTGTGGACCTTCAGGGCCTCGCTGCCCCACAAATCCCTTTTCTCCCTTGAAAAAAAAAAAAAATACATAAATGTCTAATACTGAAAACAACTAGACATTAAACTGTGACATTAAGTCACATTACATATCAAAATGTATAATGATAAAACATACTAAAAATATTTCACTATAGTCATTTCAACAACTAAAACGTTAAAACAAAATATCAAATGGTTTTGACTATTGCCCATAATTACACCAATCAATTCTGGTGCATTTGTACAGTCCTTGCTTTTCTTAAATGCATAGGAAATGTGGATGTATTTTAAGTGTTGCAAAAGACACATTAGTAAAATGAAAATATATTAACCTTACCAGTGTTATTTTATTTTTTTAACAGTACTGAAAATCAGTTAGCCCCTATTTCTCCAAATTAAGAAAAAAAAAAAAACGATTGCTTAACATTTGTGATCTTTCACAGTTGATGAAGAGCTCTAAATTAAAACGTAGGTGAATTCTGTAAATAATTTTCCCTTGAAAGGGTTTTATTTAAAAATGATTTTCAATCAGTGATATACAGTAACCCACAACAATTGGTTGAAACACAATTAGACTTTATCTCTTCAATGATGTTGGTGATATATTGCTAGTAGATTATATGATTTTTTCTTTATATATACACTCAAGAGAAACTGTTTAAATATCAGTTCTATAACCCCCAATCTGAAGGCTTTGATTCCAGGAGTTTTAATTAATTTTAATATATTTCAGGTTTATTGGGTTATCCCTATTCATATTTGCGAAATATCAATATTCAGGTGAAAAGAGAAAAGGTCAGACGAGAAAGCTGTTAAACTTTTTCTTTCAAATATTATTTTATTCTACAAAATATTTTTTTACCTTAACTCCCAAACCTCCACGGCGTCCTTCTCCACCCTGAGTACCTTGATATGCCTATGACACAATAAAATAATGACTTTAAATGTTTGCATATCAAATTACTGACTCATTATCATTATTCATACAGATTATAATTGTATGGCAGAGAAAGTATAGTAAATACATTAAACAATCTACCTAAACTAAACCCCTTTCAGAAAAAAAAGAACTTGTTTAACAGGTTCGGAATGTGTAAAAGTATTCATAACCTGTGTTATTTGTTTGCTATTCTTTCCGCAGTCAGACTGCTCCTACCAATGGGCATAATAAACAATACATTTATAGTTCATAATTTTCATTTAAATTTGTGATCTATTATTCCACTGAGTGATGAAAAAATAGAAAGGGACTGCACACGGTAAATAAAGTATTTTTGAATGTAAGGTTTACAAGTTTTTTAACTACTTGCGCTATTAGTTTCAAGTCTGTTCCTAGTTTTAATTCCCCAAATTCGAGTATGTTTTCAGTTATAAAGAAACAAGTTGCATCTCTCTTACAAAAACTAAAATAAAGTATAAGCATATATGGCAACTATTATAAAATCGACTTTCACTTAATACAGTCAAATATTAACATTTGCAGCCAATAATGTCTTACGTCAATTCCATCATCACCATCACGCCCAAACAATCCTGGATCACCAATTATTCCCTGAAAAATACAACTGGAAATTAGAAATTTAAAGTGACTGTAAACACTAGATTTTTTTGTATTAAAATAGCAAATATGTTATGTGGTATACTTTGATTGTGCAAAAGCATTTGACACAGTTCCTGAAACATGGGTAATGTGTAAGGTAAAGTCTACAAGCTTGGAAATATACATTTTTAAATGGATAGAAAACTGGCTAAAAGACCGAATTTAGAGTAGTGATTAATGATTCATACTCTGAATGGTCTAGTGGTGTACCCCAAGGTTCAGTGTTGGAACCCTCACTTTTTTTTTTACATTTATAAATGATATTGGGTCTGGAATTAAAAGTACCATTTCGGTCTTTGCAGATGACACCAAGCTATGCAGTGGAATAACGTCCATACAGGTTGTCTCCAACTTACAAACCGTTTAATTGGGCAACTATGTGGCAAATGAGGTTTAATATTGCTAAATGTAAAGTTATGCAATTGGGGCTGCAAATATGCATGCATCATACATACTAGGGGAGTACAACTGAGGAAAATCAATAGTGGAAAAGGATCTGGGTGTACTGGTAGACATAGGCGTGCGCAGCCTATTGGATTAGGGTGTGCACCCCAAAACTCAAACACACGCGCGCGCGTGTGTGTGTGTGTGTGTGTGTGTATGTGTATATATATATATATATATACATACATACACACAGACACACAGACACTATTTTAAATAAATGTAAACAAACATTTTGAAATGTGTTAAAACAATTTTAATCTTCCAATACATTTTACATCTTATGGCAGATCCGGTCAGAAGGAGAAAGTGGGGATGAGAGAGGGGAGATGGGATCAATTGGCAGTGGTGGTGGGGGGAGGGGAATGGGTTCAGTGGCAGTTCTGGAGGGGAGTGATCAGTGACAGTGCAGGGGGTTAATGGGATTAGTGGCAGTTGTGGTGGGGGGGGGGGGTAACGGGGTCAGTGGCTGCACTGAGGAGAATATCAGTGGCAGTGCTGGGGGGTTGATGGGCTCAGTGGCAGTGCTGGGGGATGATCAGTGGCAGTTCTGGGGGTTGATGGGCTCAGTGGCAGTGCTGGGGTCCCGCTGTTCGGTCCCGCCCACCCCGACATCACCATGACAGCTCGTCTCTCTTCCTGCCTGCAGTGACATTAGCGGACAGTTTCATGCACTTAACAGCTCTGGCAAAAATTACGATTTGCTGCCTGTGAAACTGTTTCACAGGCAGCAGATCTCTGGAGACAGCATGGGGTGATTAGGGTGTGCCCAGGCACACCCGGCACACCCCGTGCGCATGCCTATGCTGGTAGATCATAAGCTTAATATGGCACACAATGCAAGGCAGCAGTTTCCAAAGTGATCAAAATCCTTTCTTGTAAGAGAGGTATAGAGTCCAGAGAGAGAGATATAGTTTTACCCCTGTACAAATCATTAGCAAGACCTCATCTGGAATATGCAGTTCAGTTTTGAGCACCAAATCACAAAAAGGACATTGGGGAACTGGATAAAGTGAAAGAAGAGCAACCAAACTGATAAGAAGCATGGAGAAGCTCAGCTATGACGTTAGATTAGAGGAACTGAATGTATGCTCTCTTATAAAGGGGAGATTAAGGGGGATATGATCACCATGTATAAATACATAAGTGGTATATAGTAAAAACTTGGTGTTGAGTTATTTATGTTTGGAAGGAAAGAGATTTCATCTCTAAATACATTTTTTTTATAATCCCATACCCACAGTTGGTCCAGAGGATACTTACCTGCTCTGCATTATGGTTTTGCACAGCACAGCTCCAAAACTCCTCTTCTGGGATCTCCCACCAGTGCTCTAGGCTCCTCTTCCCTGTGTGCCCCTTAGCAAGACAATTGCTATGGGGCACATCTGCAGGCTTGCTCCTGAGTCAGGCTGTGTGTACCTATAGACCATGCCCTGTACTCTCTGCTCACAGAATTTGACTGTTAACAGCAGGAGCCAATGGCTCCCGCTTCTGCCCAAGTTCCTTTGAGAAGAGGAAGAGAAGGGGGATAAAACCTGAAGCCAGGACAGTGCTGGATCGCTGACATGATCAGGTATGTGTTTAGAGAGGGGGAGGGAAATAGTTAGTGGGATTTTTTTAATCTTAATGCAGAGAATACATTAGTTTAAAAAACACCCAGGCCTTAGAACCATTTTAATCTGAAAAACGTGTTATAAATAATGAAAGCGTGAACACGGACATTAGAGGAAGTTAATAGCACTCATTGTATTTGGGGTCTTCAACCCTATGGACCCAAATATACATTAGTCATTGACATCTTCTCCACACATAGCAATGTGTGAAATCTTCCAATGTGCATTAACATGATAATATGTGTTTTTATGTGCTTCAACTTTGTTTGTTTATGCTCACCAAGAAAGTACTCTTATCTATAGGTTGTACTGTACCTGAGGTCCTTGTGTACCTTTCCCACCTTTTGGGCCTATTGTGCCCTACAAAAAATGAATATTGTAAATTAGTTGGCTTAGATGTTATCGCTAAACAGATAGAGTTAGCGTTAAATGCATAGATGATACTGTAGATAGATAGAATAATCGTAAAAATCCATAATTACAGGTTCGCCTTTGCTTCCAAAAAATCCAGGTTCTCCTGGGTCACCGACACCTCCCTGAAATAAAGAGAATAGAATATTTTTTCTAACATGACACTGATATGTGTTTAGTTATTTTAGATGTACTGATGGTAAGTGATCCAACAATACCTTTGATCCTTGTTTGCCAGAACGCCCTTCAGCACCAGGGAAACCATCATCCCCCTAAACATTTAAATGAATAGTTACATTTAGTTTGTTATACAGTAGGTGTAGAGCTTTATTTAATTTACCCTTTCACCAAATATGAATTTCAAATTTACATAAAGGTTCCTGCTACCTTACATTAATACAAACATGAACCATTATTATATTTCAGTGGCATACCTAGAGGGGTGTGATCTCATGTCACCTTCTTCCTGCTTAAGTTTCATAATCACAACATGCAGTCACGCCACGCCTTCGTCTATCCTAAAGTCTGTGCAGCAGTAACAATGGTCTGCAGCCACATTGTGCAGCACAATTACAATAGCCTTAAACACTGTAGGGCTCAAGTGAAGCTTAGAAAGATGAGCCTCGCAACAATCATGGAGCCTGGGTATTGCCTCCATAACTGATACACCACAATTGGTAAGGAATCTGAAATGCTTGTGAGTTCTATATATAACATTACGTTTCATGACTTGTCATTTCTGTGCCATTTACTCCCAGTCACTGACCACCAATGCTAGGAGGAGCTTTTTTTTTTTTTTTTACAGTGTGCCCTTGACCACCAATACTTAATGTTACTTCCGATGACCACCAATAAAGAAGTATTGTTGCAACTGCTTACATCAGTGCTGGGAGTTATTATTGCTGCTAATGAGACCAATTCTGGAGGTTACTACTAATTGCAATAACGCCAATGCTGGGGATTATTTAACTCCCACACTACAAGCCACATCTCATGAAGTGACACCCACTTTATGGGACATATCTCTAGGTAATTGGTGGATGGCATTCTATGCCCACCACATCTGATTTTTTTATACCTTCAATGCAGTCCTTCTATATATTTCAATATATTGGTACTGTGCAGATAATAGTGTCTCTGACTTAATTTATATCAAGTGGATTGATATGCTAAGTTCATTAGATCTGCAAATGTTTTTTATATTTTTAATGTGCGAGGTAAGGAGTGTTAAGAAGATGATCAGCCCAAAGTGTCAAATTAACTAGGTGCACAGTTGCTTGTAGTAAAACATAATCAAATAACCAGCATTTAAATTAAAAATCATATAACACACATTTTTATTCACTTATTCTTTTTTTTTGCTATGTATCTATTGAATCAACAGTAACCAGACCTACAGTTAATCCAGTTTCTTCTCAAAGACATTGCAACTCCTTGGACCAGAATATATTCAAACTTACTTGTAACATTAAATGCATGAGAATGTACTTGCCTTGTATGGGATAAACAAAATAAGTATAATTTAAGGAAGATATGTATTTTCAGAAATATGTCTAAAACTTTATTTTGTAATGTTGGAGTTCTAAAAATGAGACTTACCTTGACACCTCTGAATCCTGGAATCCCTTCATACCCTCTTTCTCCCTCTTCTCCCTAAAAAAAATAGAATATAATAGTTATTTAAAGGGGTTGTAAACCCTCATGGTTTTTCACCTTAATAGATTCTATGCATTAAGGTGAAAAACCTTCTGTAGTACTGCAGCCCCCCAGCTCCCCTGTTTTACTTACCTGAACACTGTCATCCTCCATTTGGGAACGAGCACACCATCTCTAGCTGGTGTCTCGTGTCCTGATCGGATAGATTAATAGCATTGAAGGCATTGGCTCCTGCTGCTGTAAATCAAATCCAATGACGCAGTGCCGGGTGTAGGGCCGAGTCCTGCATTCTGTGTGAATGGACACAGATGTGGGACTCGGGAGCGTGCCCGCATGGGTGTCCACCAAGGAGAGCGCTTCTCCAACGTGGACACTCGATGCCGGGAGGAGCCACCAGCACTGCTGGGGGACCCCAGAAGAGGAGAACCAGGGGCAGTCGGGCCAAAGCTAACTGCACAGTGGAGGTAAGTATGACATGTTTGTTATTTAAAAAAACAGCACTGGATATGTGTTGTAATTATCAAAACACTATGGGTTTGGTTTACTAAAGGGAAATCCACTCTGCACTACAAGTGCACTGCAAGTGCACTTGAAAGTGCACTAGTAGTGCAGTCGCTTTAGATCGCTGTAGATCTGAGGGGAAGCTCTGAAATTAGGGGAAGCTCTGCTGATTTTATTATCCAATCATGTGCAAGCAAAAATGCTGTTTTTTTATTTTCCTTGCATGTCCCCCTCAGATCTACAGTGACTGCACTTCCAAGTGCACTTTCAGTGCAATTTCAAGTGCACTTTGCACTTGTAGTGCAAAGTGGATTTGTCTTTCGTAAATAACCCCCTATGTGTACTGTGAAATGTTTCTTGTAAAAATATGATGAACTTTAGCATTAACAATTTAAAATAAGTTGAACTGAAATGTAAATTACATTCCAAGGTCAGTAGTGGATCTTGACATTCAAATTTTATCATGTTAGAAAAGCATTTCATTACCTTAATGCATCTCTGTTCTTTTTGGAGAAGCTTCTCCATTTTCCTCTAGTTCTGAAGGAATTGGGAACCTCTAAATGTGGCCCACAGACCAGGTTAGCAGAGGAAATGCAACTTATTTAAGCCTTAAAACCCAGGAATAGTTGTACACTTTGTGTACCCTAAAATTTGTCCCTTTAACACCTTTTCCCACAGATCTCTGGGTTCCTTGGCATGCTCAGGGAAGATACATTTCTTTGGCCACACCTAATGAGGCAGAGGTATTCTGCAACCAAGTTGGACCAGAGCCTAATAGCATGCAGATTCTCCATAAGATCCAGCTACTGTGGGGAGCCCCTATCTGATTGCTACCAGAGTACCCCAGTTCCGATGGGGTGACACTTTGCCTTTGGGCCCTGGATTCCTCCAGATGTTCACCTTGTTGACCAGAGCTACCTCGAAATTCACCGTGAGGAACAATCACAAGCAGCTGAGGCCTGTACTATTTTACTAAAGTAGTGATTATCAGGTAGACTCTCTGTTTTAGCCTTTTAGAGAAAATTATATGCAACCACATGTAATCTGTAAACCTGTACATATATATACATATATATATATATATATATATATATATATATATATATATATATATATATATATATATATTTATTTATATATTGTGGGCTAACCTAAATTAAAAAAATGCCATCAAATCAAGAATATGGGATTTGGACTGCATCACCAAGTTGATGGTCAATAATAAGTCTATACAGTACAAACACATCTCAGCAAAACATATAGAAACGTGTACCAGGTATTGGTGCCTATTTTTCAATACGTTTTCTAGCGTAGGAGAATTTTTACATCCTAGACATGATTTATAATGAATTATATTACCTTGGCTCCTTTTGGCCCTGAGGGTCCTAGGATTCCTGGTGGGCCTGAGATTCCCTAAAATATAAGTGCACTTTAATAGGTGTTATCATAAAATGAGAAAGTTTACAGCATAAAGAATTGGCCTTGCAAAACCTTATTTCATTGAGATAGATAGATAGATAGATAGATAGATAGATAGATAGATAGATAGATAGATAGATAGATAGATAGATAATTTTGCTTACTTTGAATCCATCTGCTCCTGGAAGTCCTTTGAATCCATGATCTCCACGGTCACCCTATGAAAATGTGTTTATTGACTTTTGAAAAGAATCTGACAAATATAGTTTACATGTGCCTTCACACAGGCTTACAGTTAGCTAAGGTAAAATGTCATGAGTTTCTGATGTTGATCAGGAACTGGGGTAGGTGTAGTCTGATGATAGTTGCACAACTAAATGGACTAAACTAGCATTCTGTTTCAGATTTCTCAGTAGCCCTAATTAACCCTTAATACTAATGTAACCCTTTCAAGTCCCAAGGTAATTAAAACCTTTGCGACCCAATCATATTTTGATGATTAAATATGTAATAATTTACTTAACAAAAGATTTGAATATCTTTGCATAAGATAAAGTGTGAAAACTATTTTGAAAAAAGTTCAAATACGTTTTTGTTTATTGTGTAATGTTTTGGATAATTATTATTATCAAAGACCCCAAATAAGTATAGGTATAGGTTTTGATACATATCTTACCATTGAATTGTTGATTTAAAAGAAAGCCCTTGAGGGGCTTTCCTGATGGGCGGTCCTAGTGTCAGGCTGGGTCAATACCTATGCAAATTGCATGCTGATTTTACTGCATCCTATTCGCATGACAGGAGATTGTAATTGTCTCTCACACATCTCCAGGGTGGCTGCAAAGCAGATTGCACAGGGGTCCTGTGCGTCTTTGGCTCAGTTTCAGGTCCAAATTCAGGCAAAAATTCGGGAACACCCTGGACTCCTGCTGCAAGCCTCATTTGGCATAAGTGTGAACCCAGTCTAAATGTCTGAACTGGTCAGTACATCTGACAGGAGCATGTGTGTGGTGCTGCTTTTCATTACCCATATTTACTCACAAACCTTTACCTCTATATCATATCCCGTCATTTTTTTTCAGGGGCAGCTGCTGGAGGGGAGGGGGTAATAATCTTCCTACTGGCAGCGGGGGATAGGCAGAATTTTTTTTATCCCAGCAGGAAGGTCTGAGAATGTAGGTTGGGATTTCAGTGAAGAATATACACTGTGTTGTCAGCCCCAAAAAGAAAGTTAGAAGCATACACTGCCCGACTGACAGGCATTTTTCTGTATTTGCAGCATTCTTAAAATAATAAAACATGGGGAAATGTGCATGTACTAAAGAAATGTATTGAATATGTTTTTATTTTATTTTTTCCTGACATACACTTGAAATTCAGGTAAAGCAGCCCATAGATTATACAATTTTCTTTCCTTCACCACAGGAAGAATTAAAGAACATCATTAAATTTCCTCATCAACACAGTTAGTGTTGATGAGGGAATCCCTCCAGCAGCACTATTATGTTCTGCTGGCTGGGAGCCTTCCCTGCCAGCAGAACACAATTATCACTGCTAGCAGCTAAAGCCACTGGCAGTAATAGCATGCAAAAAATATGACAGCCTGGTGGTACTGAAGTCAGTCGATGGACCGCCTTCAGTACAACCAGTCTGCCCATAGGTGGATTGAATCTTGGCAGGTCCCAGCTTAACCAGCCAAGATTCAATCCGCCAATGGCTCGCTTAAGGTGATTCTGTAAATATTATGTAGGCCTTTAGCTGACCCTTGCTAGATAAAACTTTTTTATATTTCAATTTGTTTTTTTGTCATAGTACAAAACAGTTAAATTTTTGTTTGATATAGTCAAAAAATACTTTTGCAATGGCTATCCTAGTGGCCAGGATCATGTATGAAATCAAGCAGAGATGGCTCTAGGCTTTGTGAGGCCTTAGCCAAAACTTAGAGATGGGGATGAGAGAGAGGGGGAGGGGGAGGAGTGAGAGAGAAAGAGGTGGAGGGAGAGAGAGAGGGGGGAGAGGGAGAGAGAGAGGAGGGAGAGGGGGAGGGAGAGAGAGGGCAGGGAGGGTGAGAAAGAGGGGGAACAGAGAAAGATTGGAGCGAGAGAGGGGGATGTGAGAAAGAGAGGGGGAGAGAGAGAGGAATGTGAGAAAGAGAGATGGGGTGAGAGAGAGAGATCTCTTGCCCTGTCCCTGTCTGCAGCCCCTCCTGTGCCACCATGTCCCAGTCTGTATCATTTATGTACAGTCTGAACTAAATGGGAGCTCCAGTCACTGTGGTGAGGTTACTCACTGTGCCCTGTAGCAGTGTATTTTTTGGGTTGTAAAAATGATCGTGTGTAGGCTAAAACGACGTTAAAAACCCGCTCATGCTCAGAAGCAAGTTAAAAGACGGGAGTGCTCGTTCTGGTAAAACTACCGTTCATAATGGAGTAAGCACATTCATTACGCTGTAACAGACAGAAAAGCGCAAATTGTCTTTTACTAACACAGAATCCGCTAAAGCAGCCCCAAAGTTGGCGTCATCCGCATGGAACTTCCCCTTTATAGTGCCCTTGTACGTGTTGTTGTACGTCACCTGGCTTTGCTCAAGCATTTTTTAAAAACGATGGTGTGTGGGCAACGTCGTTTTAATGATGAAGTTGGAAAAATTTTGTTTTTTCTACATGCCGAAAAACGTCAATTTTTGTCATGCCGAAAAATGATCGTGTGTACGTGGCATTAGACTTTTAGCTGTATAACTTCATATATATCCACTTATTTAATATAAATTCTATTGTCTGTAATAAAATATGTCCACAAATGTTAATGAGAATTGCTACCAACACAGAATATGCATATCAGGCTCATTACTATGAGACAGGTCCAATTTAGATGTATTTTAAAAAAAAAGATAGAAAAATAAAAAAATACTTACTCTTTCACCAGTTATACCTCTTCCTCCCTTTTCCCCCTTTATGCCTGGCTCTCCCTAAATAACATGGTAAAGGAAATTCACTTCTAAAAGATCAGTAAATTTAACATCAAATTTATTGAATCACAATTAACTTTTTGGATTAAAAACAGAAAAATAATCCCAAAATATAATAAATAGCATACCTTGAAGCCTGTGTCACCAATTCTTCCATAAGTGCCAGGATTGCCACGAACCCCCTAATCAAACACATATGTAATAACTTCTTTAGATATTTAATAATTCTATGATTTTAAATATAGTTCCATTACAAACCTTACTAAAATAAAAGTAAATGTGTTAGAGACATTTATCATTTTATTACCAAATTTCCTGGACTTCCAGATCCTCCACGTTCACCTGAATGGCCTTTTTCCCCCTACACATTGAGAAAACATGAATTAAATATTACCATTTTTAAAAAATTTAATTAGTTTTTATTAGCAGTAACCTATTTGTTTGTATTACCTTTGTTCCTGCAGATCCCTGAACACCTAAAATTCCATGTGAGCATTTACACCCTTGAGAGTTAGCACCGATGCTTAGTTCAGCAGCACCCCCACACTATAAGAAAAAAAAATCATAACGATATTGAATAAAATGCAACTGAGCATTATAACCTAAAAGTAGCAAAATAATGAAATTGTATATGTTTGGTATTGAGCCAGTTCACAATAGGCTTTGAAAGTACAGAAATATTAGTAGTGGTTAATAGATAGTTCTTAGTTATTACCCTCAGCATTCACCTACAGGTCTATTTATATAAAAAAAATACATAGCAGTTTGTCCAGTAAATCAGCGTGTACATTTGTTCTGTGCAAATTGGGCTAAAATAAATGTTCTTTAGGCTATATTCTCCCCTGAATGAATATTGTTTTATTATGGACAGTAGTAAAATACAGCATTATGTCCACTAGAAGGATCTGCGGATCCTAAGAAATACATACATCTTTGTAACAAGAGATGCAAAGTAACATAGCTGTATTTACTATATATATATATATATATATATATATATATATATATATATATATATATATATATATATATATATCATATGTCTGCTTCAAACTAATGTTTTTTGTTCATTCTGTTGTCTAGTACAGTAATCTGTTCATACAATGTGCATTCATTATCCAAGTGTTAAAGTCATCAAGAGTAACCAGAGACAAAATAAAGGTTTGTACAAACCAGGAACAGCAAAGCTGTTTTGGTTGGAGGCCGTGAGAGAATAAGTGGTAGCAGACGTTACAAGTGTTTTGAAAACTTCTTTGTGCTTTGTAGCTACATACAGGAATCTACTCAGGGGTCAAGTCCTGGGGGAAAAAGTGTGGGAACTCCCACCCAAGATCCACTCCCCAACCAAAAAAAAATGATACACTCATATGCATAATTACTAAACCGCATGTTTTTTTTTCTATCCACTGTACCTTAGTAATCCTTTATGTTACTGGCTGCTTCCTGTATTTGGATTCATCGGGTAGTGTGCGGGTATTCTGTCACTTCCTCGAGACATTGCGGCATCGAGGAAGTGACGGAATACCCGCACACTACCCAATGAATCCATATACAGGAAGCAGCCACTAACATAAAGGATCACTAAGGTTCGCCTGCCCCTGACAGTGACTCGAGCTGGGCATCGCCGCTTAGTGAAGGATTGGCACGGGCGGCTCGGCTGCTCTCGTCCTGCAAAGGGAACTGCGTTCCTGCTGTGAAAAAAGTGCAGGGACTCCGTTCCCACGTGTTCCCAAAAGACGAGCCCTGAATCTACTGCTGTATATAGTGTTTCTCTTCTTTGTCCTTTATCTCATTGGCAGATGAGTGTTACCATTATGAACTAGCTGCATGCTCTAATCTTTACTATCATCAATAGCAAGAATAAATATTTAACTGAGTAAAGCAAGTTGTAAGTAGTAAGTAATGACGACAAATGGAAAGAAAGAAACAATATCTCAGACATCTGTTTTCATTATGTTACATAGAACTGAATGTATATTTTGGCATTGGAAAAACTGGAAAATAATCTGATAAGGACACCTAGTATAACCAATACATTTATTCTCTTGTCAACACAGATTCTCTCCTAAAGAGATCCAATATGGATGTCTAGGATGTTTTTGGAAGAGGGTACCTAGGAATGGTGATCCTCTGCTAAACATACACATGTAGCAAAGCCAGCTTTTCATTAACAAAGCCTTTTGTTATTTTGCTCAAAGCAATGGAAGTATTCTTCTAGCTGCTGATGAAGTTCAGTGATCGGCACTTTAATTTCATGAAAATACACACACATAGACATTATAGTTTCTATTATACTGTAAGCCCTGTGTTGAATCCGTAAGAGATATATAAGGGATAGGACAGCTGTCAATTTCTAGAAAAGTTAGAATAGCAATAAAACTCTTTGATGCAAAAAACAAAAAAAAAACAAACAGATGGTTTACATTATGTTTTTTTGTGTGATCGTTGTCAACTATTTTAAAATTGTACCTCTCTTACCCTTTAACCAGTAGCTATGCAATGTCAGTACTGATATTAAGAGAAAAAAAAGAAGCCATCAGCATTCTCACTGTACACCCGATAGCAAATTAAATTTAGCTCTGTGAATGTATGTAATGAAATTTGCTCCCTAGGAAAGACATGGTTTAACTAAAGCTATAAAACAAGCAACATGGAAGGGCATTACCAAAAAACATTTATTTAATAATAAAATCTATAAAAATAAAAATAAAACTTTTAATCAATAATAAAATCTAAAAAACTATCAATGAGCCATAGAACACCACAATGCTTAAAGCGGATCTCCACTCTAAAGTGGAGTCCCGCTGATCGGCACCCTCCCCCCCTCCGGTGTCACATTTGACACCTTTCAGGGGGGAGGGGGGTGCAGATACCTGTCTACAGACAGGTATCTGCACCCACTTCCGGCCCTACGATACGGGCAAAGGACGGGTTTTTTCCTTACCTTCCGTCCGTCCCCCGTTGTATGCTGGGAACACTCGGCTCCCAGCACACAGCGGGAGCCAATCGGCGGGCGCAGCGCGACTCGCGCATGCGCCGTAGGGAACCGGGCAGTGAAGCCGGAGCGCTTCACTTCCTGGTTCCCTCACCGTGGATGGAGGGGGGAGCAGCAGGGTGACGAGCGATCGGCTCGTCATCTGCTGCGATCACCGCTGGACTCCAGGACAGGTAAGTGTCCTTATATTAAAAGTCAGCAGCTGCAGTATTTGTAGCTGCTGGCTTTTAATATATTTTTGGGGTGGCACATCCGCTTTAACAGTGCAGACACACATATGCCGTTTTGCACTGCTTAGCATTGTGTGGTTCTATGGCTCATTGATAGTTGCCACTTTGTGAGTATCCATTTTTATAGATTTTATTATTGGTTAAAAGTTTTTTGGTAATGCACTAGGTGCATGCGCATTCCATTTTTTGTTTTTGTAGTATCAATGGGATCACTCCGTCTGAAGAGGGCTGCACCCACCCAGTTTTGGATTTTTCCGCTGTCCTTGCTGCTTCCCACCATGGAAGACCTCATAGCACTGGAAATTATTGTTTGCCTTTTTAACTAAAGCTATATTCATCCCAGTGTTGATTAATTACTACATAAAGGGACCAGGTGACTATATTCAGAGTAAGGTATGATGTTTTCAAGTTTCAGTGACCATATGGCAGATCAAGTAAATAGGGCTGCACACTTACTTGCTCATTAAGCTCACAACATTGCTCCAACAATGCCTTTCCTGGATCACAGTGTATTTCAAGCTTCTGGATGTCAACCTCCAATGGAAACAATATAAAATAAATTAATTGATATAATTATGTCCATAAAGAGATTTAATAATTTGGAGTGTTTCAACAAGCTTTATTAGTAAGATAAAGGAAAGATGTACATGGCTGTGTTGCATTCCACAAACAAATAGTGCATATTTATTCTAGGAAATATCATTAAATGAGTACTTAAAAGATTAAATACAATTATTTGATGTTAAAGGTGACATTTTCATTGTACTTATCCTCTACTGAAGACATGTTGGTCTAACATTTTAATATAGACAGTGGGGCAGATCCTCGTACCTTTGCGCCGGGCGCAGCATATCCAAGATACGCTACGCCGCCGTAACTTATCTTTTTTTTTTTAATCCACAAAGAATCCGCACCTGTAAGTTACGGCGGCGTAGTGTATCTCTCGCGGCGTAAGGGTGGGGAATTCAAATGGATGTAATGGGGGTGTGTTTTATGTAAATACGTTGTGACCCGACGTAAACGACATTTTTTTTTAACTGCGCATGCACCGTCCCTGGGGGTATCCCAGTGCGCATGCTCGAAATTAAACCGGAACCAGCCAATGCTTACGACGGTGACGTCATTCTACGCAAATTCCTATTCGCGAACGACTTACGCAAACGACGCAAAAAATTCAAAATTGTACGCGGGAAGGACGGCCATACTTAACATTGAGTACCCCTCATAATAGCAGCTTTAACTATACGCCGGAAAAAGCTGAACGCAAACGACGTAAAAAAATGCGCTGGCCGGACGTACGTTCATGGATCGCCGTAAATAGCTCATTTGCATACTCGACGCGGATTTCGACGGAAACGCCACCTAGCAGCCGCCGAAAAATTGCATCTAAGATCCGACAGCGTACGAAGACGTACGCCTGTCGGATCTAGCCGAGATGCCGTCGTATCTTGTTTTGAGGATTCAAAACAAAGATACGACGCAGGAAATGTCAAATTACGCCGGCGTATCTATTGAATCGAATTTATGGATCTGCCCCAGTGTTTCTAAAACTATGATCCACAGAGCACTGCTGAAATATGGCATGTGTCAGGTGGCCCCTAGTCATCCCATCTATACAGGACTTTGTGTGGTTACAATACAAAGGAAAAACATTCCAGTTACAGTATGATTCAATACAAAAGAGTTTGTAGAGCCCTAATCATGAGAGCTTAAAATCAAAAATGTAGGGGCAGGTAGTACAACAAGTAATAACTGTGTGAAGTTGAACTGATCTTATTGCATACTGGACATAAAGAAGCACATCACAGGGTCAGAGCAGTAAAGAGCATAACATACAAAGACTGCTAATGCAGAACAAATATATGTGAGGCTTTCTATGAAAGTAGCAACAAGGTGTCAAGTCTTTGAGAGGTGTGCAGAAAACGTTAATAGTTCATGCCTTTGGGTCATGAATTTAGGCTTTAGGAAGATATTGATTTGATTTGACTTCAAGTAAGGACTTAGGGAGACTTACATTGTTGTATGCGTCAGTAGTTTTATATCACTTTGCAAGAGAAATATCACTTTGCCATACAAATTTTTGCTCGCTCAGAGTATCACTTAATTCACTAAACTTTGGTGAAAATTCCCTTGCAAAATGAACAGTCTATTTGCCTTTAGTAAATCATCCCTCCTTAGACCCCTTTCACACTGGAGCGTTTTTCGGCAGCTTTGGCGTTAAAAAAGGCCTGTAAAGCACCTGAAAAAGCCTCATCTGCAATCCCAATGTGAAAGCCTGAGTGCTTTCAGAGCCCTTTCACACTGTCAGCGCCCGAAAAACGCTGGTAAATCACTGCTAAGACCCCTTTCACACTGGGTTTTTTAGGGACTTTGGCATTAAAAAAGCTCCCTCGATGGGAAGGGGGCTTTAGGAGCGGTGTATTCAGCGCTCCTAAAGCGAAGCAAAGAAGCTGCTTGCAGGACTTTTTTTGACACCCTGCCAGCGCAGCGCCTCAGTGTGAAAACACTCAGGCTTTCACATTGGGATTGCAGATGCAGCTTATTTCAGGCGCTTTACAGGTGCTTTTTTAACGCTAAGACCCCTTTCACACTGGGGCGTTTTTCAGGCGCTTTGGTGTGAAAGCACTCGGGCTTTCACATTGGGATTGCAGATGCAGCTTCTTTCAGGCGCTTTACATTCACCCCAGTGTGAAAGGGGTCTAAATGTCATGCTAAACAGCCCTTACCTTAATTATAAAAGTATGACAATAACGAAGGAGATGAGGTTCTCAAGATAATTGTTTTCGTCAAACATATAAGAAAGCAATTGCAATGACGAAAATAACTCTTTGCATTAAAAGAGGGTTTGGATAGGAGAATACCTTAAGATGAGCTTTCCCCAAAGGGACATTTTCCACAATAGGGACACTCTTTGATTTTAGAGTAAGAGAAAGGATTGACAAAATATATTTTACTGATCATATTGAAGTACTTACCAACGAAGTGATCTTATTCTTTCTAGGAAGTATTTCTTCTACTACAGAGGCATCGCTGACATCAGTACAGTCCAGACCCATTTTGGCATTGCCATTTGTTACACTTACAGCTAACTTGTGCCATTTGCCATCAAAAAGCTGTTCATGATTGCTATGTTTCTGGAAAAGAAGAGTCTTGTCTGGTGTAGAGTAGAACAGGTTTACAGTCTGTGAATTGTTGTTAAAACTGAGTCCAATTTCTTGTTTTTTATTTCCATCGATAATCTTCCATAAGTTCCAGATGCTCTGAGGCACAGCCTTTACAATTTTAAAAGTGGCAATAATAGAATAATCGGCAGGCAAACCATTTGGAGGAAAAGCACTACAAGTAAATAAAGTTACATTTTAGGATGTAGTCTTATATCATATATATCACACACTAGGGAGCACAGACCATCAAGATACTACCCTTTATAATGCTGCAATATATTCCTTTTGTAAATAGATTGATATAGAAGAGATGGGAGCTATTGGTAAAAAAAATATGGCACACAAACTGAAATAAAAAACTAATACCGCTCTACCACGTCTTGTATCAAAAATCAAAAAAGTTTCCAACTTTAACCATACTTTGTACATTACCATAGCGCACTGCCCATTATAATAATTTTGTAAGAATGTATTAAATTCTCATTTAAAGCTTTGTTATTTTTAGCTCACTGCAAAAAATAACGATCACCATGGCAGTTGACACTAGCATGAAGAGCCAATAGAGTTGATTTACTAAAGGCAAAAAATGTGTTCACTATTAAAGGGAATTGTACCTTAGTTTAGTGACTGTGGTAAAAATTCCCAGTTCCAAAGAATCTTGATTGTGAAAAAAAAAAGAATACCCAACCACATGCAAGGAAAAACGAAAAAAAACAAACTGCCTGCATATGCTTGGATGATGGAAGTCATCATAGTTTCATTCACTAAGCTAGAGAAAAAAAATGCCTCTTTTTTTTAGTAAATCAACCAATTTATGCCCATTTTTTCTAAATCTGTTCTTGAATTTTATTATCATCACAAAACAGATAAGTCCATTTTGCACACACCAGACAAACACAGATGCTTATGATATAAATACTTTGTGGTAACTTGCAAAAATATCTAATTTATCATACCCATCTTTCTTTAGGGAAACTGGTGAATTTATGCGGACAGCAGATAATGTTGGATTAGACCCATTCACTGTTGTTATTTCTGTAACTGTGGAAAGCCTAAGTTCTTCAAAGAGGTCATACACTATAAAAAATTAAAACCAAAGTTTAAAAAAAAAATGCAATAAACATTTTCACTGGCACTGAATATCTTTGACAGTCTTGTTCTACAAGAGATTAATGCATATGTGCATTTATTATCTTATATCAAAACATATAAGCATAATGACTTAACCTCCCTGACGGTCTGATTAATTCAGATTTTAGGTGCTGAAAGCGGTACCATTATTTTGCATGGAAATGTGGCATTTTATATTGTAGGCCTGTAATTCTTAGAAAAAAACTCACTTAAATCTGTCCAAACAAGAGTCTAGTAGACATCCCGGGTATGATAAAGTTTGAAACACAAAATCATAAATTATAATACAATAAATAAATATAAATAATTATAACAAATAATATAATAATAATAAAAATTATTACTTTAAATTTTTTGATGACAAATTTCCCCACAAATCACTATCGCTCAATTTTGCAAGTGATTCTAATTTATTATTGCTGTTTTCTAGCTGGTCTAAAACCACTTTTGACATAAAGGGACACTTTTTGGTTTGCTATGGACAATCTCCAGTTTCCAGGCAGAAAGAACAGTTTTTATTTTATAAAAGTGCATGTAGGACACTGGGCAGACCACTAGGGACAAGGGGGGTGTATTTTTTACACACAGTACTGTAATCTATAAGATTACAGTATACTGTATGTATTGTGTTTGTTTACTTTTTTAAATTTGGCGCCGATCTCCACCCCCGTGCGTCGTAACGTCGCAGGGAACGGAGATCGGCGGCACTCGGCACTGTGTGAATCGAGCAAGGACACAGCTCGATCACACAGCGTGGCGGCATCACAGGATCCAGGGACAAGGTAAGTAACTTGTGCCTGTGGACTCTGCGAGGCGGTCCCGAGTCTAGCTCGGGGTTATCGCTTTTGGTCCTGAAATTCCACCCCGAGCCAGACTCGGGAATACCGCCAGGGGGGTTAACATGTAACATGATCATACATCAGTCTAATATTTAAACACTTCCATCACACACACTTCCAACTATACCAGTCAGCTAGCTAATCTTAGGGGTTGATTTACTAAGACTGAGTGCAAAATCTGGTGCAGCTTAGAATCAGCTTCAAGGTTTTTTGTGGAAACTTAGCCACTTGCTTACTGGGCACTTATACCCCCTTCCTGCCCAGGCCAATTTTCAGCTTTCAGAGCACTCACACTTGAATGACAATTGCGCGGTCATGCAACACTGTACCCAAATACATTTTTTATAAAAAAAAATCACACAAATAGAGACTTCTTTTAGTGATATTTAATCACCACTGGGTTTTTTTCTTGTTTGCTAAACATAAATGTTTTTCATATTTTGTTATACAATTTTGCAAACAGGTAATTTTTCTCCTTCGCTGATGGGCACTGATGAGGTGGCACTTATGGGCACTAATATGTGGCACTGATGGGCACTGATGAGGCGGCACTGGTGGGTACTGATCAGGAGGCACTGATGAGACTGCAGTGATAGGTGGCACTAATAGGTGGCACTGATAGGCAGCACTGATGGGCACCCATAGGCCACACTGGTGGGCACTAATCAGGGGGCACTGATAAGGCACTGGCGGGCACTGATTGGCGGCACTGGTGGGCACTGATAGGTGGCACTGATGGGCACTTATTAGCAGAACTGATGGGCACTGAAAGGTGGCACTGGTGGGCACTGATTGGCCCGCATTGGTGATCACTAAGGGGACTGATTTAACGGTTAACGGCTTTCTTCTCGCTGGCTTCTGTTTACTTCCATGATCAGCTGTCATTGGCTGACAGCTGATCACGTGGTAAAAGGCCCACTGTGATTGGCCCTTTACCCTGCCCTTTGATTAGTTGAGTCCCAAGAGTTTGGCGATCACAGAGTGCGTCACAAGTGCGCCCTCTGGGGTGCACAGGTGGCGCGAGAATGTAGGACATATATGTACATCCTCCTGGCATTTTAAAGTGACACTAAAGGTTTAGGTATTTTTTTTAAATAAGAAACATGTCATACTTACCTCCACTGTGCAGTTAGTTTTGCACAGTGTGGCCACAATCGTCCTCTTCTGGGGTCCCTCGGCGGCTCTCATGGCTCCTCCCCGCAATAGCTAACCCCCTCTGGGAAACTTTCTCCCGAGGGGGTTACCTTGCGGGCGTGCTCCAATGTCATATACTCAGCGTACATAGTATCAGAGTGTATGGCTGATATCTATCCAATGAAAAGCCGATAAGCCCGGGCAAATATCGAGCGTGTTCACGACGTGGGACTTTCCAGGGCTCAGGTAAGTAAACTGGGGGCTGGGGGGCCGGTAATCGACAGATGTTTTTTCACCTTAATGCATAGGATGGTGAAAAAAACATGAACATTTACAACCCCTTTAAGCCCGCGCTGTAGACATCTTTTGCCTATAGCATCAGTCACACATCGGCTCGGTCAGTGCACACCAAGATCACAGCTTCTCCTGACTTCACAGGATAGAGTCTGAAAGAGCGACTCCTCCCCAGGGCTAGAACTGCATCCAGCAGTAATCGGCGCACATTACCTAGGAGTAGGACGTGTGGCTCCTGGATGCAGACAGGCAGGGCTTTCCTCCCCCAGTCAGCCTCCAGCTTCGCTCCAGGACCTGTCATCTGCCTTCCCCTGGCTCCCTTTCTCCTCCGCAAGGCAGCAAAGGTAAGCCCCTGGTACAGGGCTATTTTCCCACCTCCCCGAGTCCACTGGCGGCCGTCCTTTTCAGGACAAGCCGCGGCAACGGCCCTTGCGCCACCTCGTGGAACTAATCGGCGGCCGCGATTTTAGGAAAGACCGCGGCTTCACCCGCGGACTAGCGGCCCGCCGCACCTCCCCTCCAGTTACCCCAAAGACACCGCAAACTGGACACAAATCCCCCTCCACCCCCATCTATCACCAGACATCCCTTCAGTAGCCCCCGCCCGCACGATATAGCCCCCCAGCCGCACAGCCCCCGGCTGGGGCACCGATCTTCAGTGGGTGGCCATCTTGGTACACCCCTGCAATTGGGGTATCCCTACCTCTCACCCCCGACCCAATCCACAACCCAATAACTTCCAGTTGGGTACCCCCCCCCATCCCGCTCTTCCTTTGAGGTCACCACCACGGCTCTTTTTCAGTATTTGATCCAGGGCCACGTCCGATCGCCCCCAGGGGGTCAGGAAGGATTTTTTTTCCCCTGCCACGGCACATTGGCATAGCACGGACAGGGTTTTTTCGCCTTCCTCTGGATCAAACAGGGAGGTCAATCGTCACTCCCAGCACTACTGAAAATCCCCCCCCCCCTTATAGGCATCTGCCCCCCAGTGCGTCAGTAACTATGACTAAACTGAGGTACTCAGCAGCAACTATTTGGGGACTAAAGCCATTGGCCTCAATATTGCCAGCTGCCACCAAAAAAGCCTTAAGGACTGAACGACTGTTTAGAATCGATCGACGGTCGACAGTCAAACACGACTCCTGCTTATCCAAACCAAAGCGCATATCATGCACTCTGGTCAATACAAGATCTGCAGTAAGACACCGAGTAGAAATTCATGATCTCATCTTACAATGCCATTTAGATTGCCTCTTTATTACAGAAAGCTGGCTCACAGCTGACTGTAACACCATTCTAGACGAACTGGTGCCAGAGAACTGGGATATATAGAAAAACAACTGCGCTAAAAAGTAAATAAAATAGATAAATAAATGAATATAAAAAGTGAGCTGCCAGCACACACACAAACAAAGTACAAAGCAATTATAGAATATAAAGTGCAGCGCTACACAATAAAACGGTCTAGGACAGAAATCCTAACTCGTGAGTGATATAATGAAAATAATAATATATGAATATTATGTGCAGAGTCCTTGGTCAGGAGCTCTTATTTCAAATACGGTCCCTTATGTCAAGGGCTCAGAAAGTGATTACACCTCTATTAAAAGTGAACAAACAAACAAAAAAAACGTGAGTATTCAATTCACACAGCTTGAGATGTTATAACATAGAGTCCGCACATGTGTTCCCAATGAGTGAGTGGAATCACTAAACAGGTGTGGAGAGTGAGGTGGAATAGTTCTTAGATATACTCCAAATGCGAGAGACAGACAATTCAACTGAAGTAACAGGAATAATACTGGCTTGTCTGAAGCAATCCTCAAAGAACAAAATAAGTGAAATAGGTACTCTTACCAGCTTCGATGGACTCAAATACTAGTATTAGCAGTGAGTCAGATAAGCGTGATGGTCACTCCAGACCCTGGGCTCTGTATGGATCAATCAGCAGGGATGGTCGCATTTTTTTTGTTTGTTTGTTCACTTTTAATAGAGGTGTAATCACTTTCTGAGCCCTTGACATAAGGGACCGTATTTGAAATAAGAGCTCCTGACCAAGGACTCTGCACATAATATTCATATATTATTATTTTCATTATATCACTCACGAGTTAGGATTTCTGTCCTAGACCGTTTTATTGTGTAGCGCTGCACTTTATATTCTATAGGTGCCAGAGAAGTATTGCATAATAACTGAAAACAGAGTGGGGCAAAGAGGTGGAGGCCTGGCAGTGATCCACAAGAGTTATCTCTCGATCACTAAACCAGTCCTTCAAAACACACTTCCATTCATGGAAACCCTCGCTCTACAGTTCCAAATAAATCCCCAGGAGACCGTCCATATTCTACTCTGCTATAGACCACCAGGTCCAAAATCGCAGCTTCTCACATCATTGACAGAGTTTTTTCCCACTTCCACAAACATCTTTTGCTGCTTGGGGATCTCAACCTTTGGGCCAACTCCTCACAGGATCCCGTGGCCGTCGCTTGCATTGACCACTTGGAAGGACTAGGTCTGCAGCAGCTAGTATGTGGGCCCACACAGGCTTCTGGTCACAAGCTCGATCTTATTTTCAGACAAGATTTGGAAGTAAAAATTCTGGAAAATGAACCAGTACCATGGACAGACCACCATGTAATCAAATTCATGATTACCAAAAATGCCCCTTTAACAAAAACACCAAAACCAGTGACAACACACTGGACGAGATTTCAGAAGAAGCTCCATTCAGAACTCTTCAAAACAACATTAAGGAATAAAGTAAAAACAATCCATTCACATCAATCAGCCACTGAAACCCTGGATGCCATTAACACAGCTCTACTACAGTCAGCCGACTTAGTAGCGCCCAAACGCAAAACCTGCATCCGAAAATACAACTCCAGCTGGTTTAACGACCAGCTGTAGTTGCTTAAGCAAGAACGCAGAAGAGCGGCACTACAGACGAAAACCACGCCATCTACAAAGAAATAACAAAAAAATACCACAAAGAAATTTTTAAGGCCAAAAAAAAAAAAAATGTTTCCAAGATCATCACCAATGCCCTAAACCGTCCCAGCGAACTCTTCAAGCTGGTCACCCAGACCATGAATCCAGCCTGTCTTGAAGCCCCCAATTCTGATACCCAAGAATTTTGCAATGAATTATCGGATCATTTCGTTAACAAAATTGAAAGGATCCGTGAAAGCATTCAGCAAAACAGTACCCCCCTCAATCCCCCTTAGTCAACTGCCCAATTCCCACAGAAATCAGCCGCAACCAACAATGTTTACTCTAAAACCCATCTCCATCAAGGCCACAAAAAATATCATCAGCGCCCTGCGAAATAGCACAGCACCTAATGATATTATCCCCACCAAACTGCTGAAGGAATGTGCCGATATTCTGGCACCACCTATCAAGCAGCTGATTAACCAGTCACTCAGGGAAGGCATAGTGCCCCCCTGTTGAAACAAGGTATAATCAAACCCATCTTAAAGAAACCCACCCTTGACCCCAAAGACCCTGAACACCGTCGTCCCATAACAGGCCTGATTGTCTTCTCCAATGTAATAGAGAAAGTAGTGGTACAACAGCTGCAACAGCATTTAAACACCCATAATTTGCTTGATCCTTATCAATCGGGTTTCCGTCCAGGGCACAGGATGGAAACAGCATTGCTCAAAATATGGGATGATGCTCTCGAGGCCGCAGACGAAGGAGAACCTTGTCTTCTAGTACTGTTGGACCTTAGCACAGCTTTTGACCTGGTAGACCACAAACTATTACTGACTCGGCTAGCTGAAGTAGCCAAAGTCGTGGAATGTGACTTATCCTGGTTCTCCTCCTTTTTGGAAAACCGATCACAAGTAGTGAAACTGGGACCGTTCACCTCTGAAAAACGCACGGTATCATGCGGAGTCCCTCAAGGATCCCCTCTGTCGCTGGTGCTGTTTATTATCTATCTCAACCCTCTTTTTGAAATCATCAGCAGCCAAAAGCTGCTCTACCACTCTTATGCGGATGACACACAATTGTATTTTCGCATCTGCAACAAAAAGGATCATCATCTTGGGCTAGAGAAATGCTTCTCTTTGATAGAGTACTGGATGACAAAGAGTTATCTTAAATTCAACGGTTCAAAAACAGAACTTCTCCTGTTTCACGCCAATCGAAAGAATCAACTGGCAACAACCTGGACACCTCCGCCCATTCTGGGAAAAATCCTCACCCCTAGCACCAAGGTCAAAAGTCTCGGAGTCATCTTCGACACCTACATGACAATGGATGCACAAATAGGGTCAGTAGTCAGCGGATCGCACCATCTGCTGCGCCTACTACGTAGACTTATTCCATTTATTCCTAAAGAAGACATAGCAGTCGTGGTGGGGACAATTGTTAACTCCAGACTGGACTATGCAAATGCCCTTTACCTCGGACTCCCAAAGTACCAAATCACTTGCCTGCAGGTCGTTCAGAATACGGCCGCGCGACTTGTGACTGGGAAAAAACGTGGGAATCAATCTCACCCTCACTGAGAAGCCTGCACTGGCTGCCAGTGAAAGACAGAATCACTTTCAAAGCACTGGGAATGTATTCTGGGAAATGCCCCCAAATATCTATGCGAAAAAATAAAAGCTTACAACCCCAATCGCGTTCTGCGATCCTCCAACCAAAATCTACTCCAAATCCCCAAAACCAGATACAAGTCCAAAGGAGAAAGAAGATTTGCTGTCCAAGGCCCTCAACTTTGGAACACTTTACCAACCTCCATGCGGTTGGAGGAGAACCACTTGGCCTTTAGGAGAAAGATCAAAACCCATCTCCTTTGAGGTCAAAGGAGAAGTGGTCAAACAAGCGCCCAGAGGCGATTCAGTTCGCATGTGCAGCGCTATGTAATTTTTTCACTCACTCACTCAATCTAGAGTGTGGGCACTAGCGATGAGCCGAACACCCCCCCCCCCCCCCCGTTCGGTTCGCACCAGAACCTTCGAACGGACAGAACGCTTGCACGAACATTTAGAACCCCATTGACGTCAATGGGACTCAAGCGTTCGAATTCAAAAGTGCTAATTTTAAAGTCTAATATGCAAGTTATTGTCGGAAAACGGTTTTGAGAATTTGGGTCTTGCCCCAGGGAACATGTATCAATGGAAAAAAAAAGTTTTAAAAATGGTCGTTTTTTTCTGGAGCAGTGATTTTAATGATGCTTAAAGTGAAAAAAAAAAGAAAAATTCCTTTAAATATCATACCTGCTGGGTGTCTATAGCATGCCTGTGAAGTGGCACGTGTTTAGAACTGTCCCTGCACAAAATGAGATTACTATAAGAAAAAAGTCATTTAAAACTGCTTGCGGCTTTAATGTAATGTCTAGTCCCTGCAATATGGATGAAAATCATTGAGAAAAATAGCATGGGTTTCCCCCACTCCCCCCAGGTCATTACAAGCCCCTTTGCCCCTTTATACTTTGAACAGTATTATACAGGCGGTGCAAACAAGACAGGCACTGTAGGTTTGTTAGAATAGAAAACAAAAAACTGCGCTTATAACACCCTAAAAAGACCCACTATAGGCAGCAGCTGGCGTGCGATACACAAAAATACAAAAAGACAGAAAAGCCACGCCACAAATATTACAATTTTCTTGACAAGATTCTTAGAGGATAAGGTATGTTAAAGTCCATATGCATGTATCTTGCACCATGAATCGCTCTTATTAGTATACATGTCCGTAGGAAGGCATGGTATAACACTTAATCATAGGGCTCTCCTTGATTAGATCACTGTAGCTAGTGTCCCAAAACCCACACCACCAAGTGACATGTATGGCAAAATAGGTGAACCCTCCACCGGAATAAGAGGCCGCTTACTAGAGGGCAAGCAAATCGAACCTTTGGCTATAGCCCAGCCGCGGCCTTTGACTCCTCGGGGACCCGGGATGAAGAGGTTAACAGCAGACACTCAATGGAAAACCGCTCCAATTCGATAAACACAGGTTTAAAAACAGCATGTAAAATCCAAACCAATGCCAGCCGGCATACAAGGAGCCCTCCTCCTCTGCGCGATGACGTCACTGCGTGGCCTCCCAGACACGTTACGTCATCAAAGGACGTTCTCCATTGCACCGTGTCCACGACCAGCACTGTTGCCTCTAGATGCGGAGCCTGCTTGCCCTCGTGACTCTCTGCCTCTCCTTGCTGTCCTTCCAGACATACTAATGGCCTGCAGAGGACAAAGGCAGTACACACACCTCGTAGCTTTAGGTGCAAACTGCAGAGGACACGGGCAGTACACACCAAGTAGCTTTAGGTGCAAACTGCAGAGGACACGGGCAGTGCACACCAAGTAGCTTTAGGTGCAAACTACAGAGGACACGTGCCGTACACACCAATTAGCTTTAGGTGCAAACTACAGAGGACATGTGCAGTACACACCAAGTAGCTTTAGGTGCAAACTACAGAGGACACGGGCAATACACACCAAGTAGCTTTAGGTGCAAACTGCAGAGGACAAAGGTAGTACACACCAAGAAGCTTTAGGTGCAAACTACAGAGGACAAAGGCAGTACACACACCACGTAGCTATATGGTGCACACTGCAGAGGACACAGGCAATACACAACGTGAGAATACTGCAGCTAGCACAATCACCTGCCTGCCAGTAAATTAGGAATAGCTGATCTAGCTAAACTATACAGTGTATACATATATGTACAACACCTGGGATGCATATATATCCTCTACACACTGTAACTTTAACTGACTAGCCTGCCTGCTCTATCTACCTAGTAAAAATGACACTGTCACTCTCTCTGTCTGTCTTTAACCACCCCAGCAACACACTACACAAGGCCGACCTGCAGGCGGCCTTTTATAGTGTGGGGGCGTGTACTAAACCCCCTGAGCCATAATTGGCCAAAGCCACCCTGGCTTTGAACAATTATGGCTCTCCGTTTTTTGCACGCTGTGATTGGCCAAGCATGCGGGTCATAGTGCATGCTTGGCCAATCATCATCCAGCAATGCAATGCCGCAGTGAATTATGGGCCGTGATGCAGCACGAACGGCCCATAACGTTCGTATTTCGACGAACGAACAAAAAAAATGATGTTCGAGTCGAACATGGGTTCGACTCGAACACGAAGCTCATCCCTAGTGGGCACAAAGTGGTTAACTTAACAAGCTGAAGTTAGCTGCCGATTGGCTGCCATGCACAGCTGCACCAGATTTTACACTCTCCGGTTTTAGTAAATCTACCACATATTGTAATACTAAAAAGTTAATGTTTTGGCTTCACAAGGCACACTAAGTTTTCTTGCTCTGTGTAAGTAGTAAGTAAACTTGGAACCAACAACTAGAAGAGTAGGGCAAACTGTTCTTCTATTCCTTTAGCTTTTGTGTTCCAGATGTACTGATATAGTCAGCAACATAATGTATGGGGGTCTGTATGCCTCCCCAATTGTCTTTCCGTCCCATGCCATGGCCTATATTGGGTGTGCAGAAAATCTGTCCTGCCTTTACTTCAGGTTACAAAAGAGTTTACAGATTTGTAAGAAGTTAAATAAACCTACAAAGTTGTCCTACATACCCTAAATTGTGTTTTAAACACCGGCAGCATCAGGATGCAAAGTTCTTTGATGCAAACAAACTATTGACTTAATATTTCTTTTTTTTGTGATATACAATACATTTAAGTTATCCTTTACTACACCAAGACAGATATTTAACATACTGACTTGTTTAAAAGACTTATAACATGAAAACAATTGTTTATTTTTATTGACTAATAAGTTAGTTTAAAAAAATCTGGAGTTTGTCATCAAGTTCTGGTCACCAGTACTCAGGAAAGATGTGCTGGTGCTGGAGAGAGTCCAGCAAACAGCAACAAAGCTAATAAGGTGGTAAGGAGACTGGAGGACACCAGTAATGAGGAACAACTACAAACATTAAACTTATTCTACCTGGAGAAGAGTCATTTTAAGAGGAGATATGATAGTATATCAATGGTGATTCTACCATAGGGAGAAAACATTTCAGTCTCAGGTTGCTTAAAGTGTTACTAATCCCAGGAGCCTGCATTCACTATATCTGGTCTCCCACAGTACACAGAACATAGAAATGCAATTATTTTATAAACAATAAAAATGCTAAATACCCTTTCTCATCAGCAGTATATAGCAGTCCTGTGACTTCTATCAGTCTTCAGTCAAGCACTGGTTAAAACTTGTAGGAGGAGTTTGCATTCTCCATTGACTGTCTTAGGAGGCTACATGTCCTCTGGCCCTCTTTTTGGACAGTGTTGATTGGCCCTGTGGTGATCACATGCACCCTCACAAAAAAATAAAGATAAACGCTCTAGCAATAGACACCAAACTGAGCATGTGCAGAGTGCCCCCAAGGCTCTGTACTATTAGAAGATGGATTGGGGGCAGTAAAAGAATAGGAGGATTAGAGAAGACAGGAGCCTTTTTACACAATGCGGTGGATTTACCCCTTAGGTTCCAGAGTGACAGAAACAAGAATGCTTTACTGCAGATACAGACTCATTTTACTGTTGTGGGTTTAAGAGACTATGCAGCCACTCAATGAGGTTGGAAGAGAAGTGGTTTAATATTAAACTGTGTAAGGGGTTCTTTACTCTCAGAGCAGTAAGAATGTGGAATTCTCTTCCAGTTGGTGGTGTCAATGGAGAGTGTCGATAATTTCAAAAACACTTTTAGATGGGCACCTTAGTGAATGCAAAATACAGGGATATGGGGAATGGTATTGATACACACACACACAGGTTGAACTGAATGGACTGGTGACTTTATTCAGCCTTACCAACTGTGGGTCCAAACCCAAACCTTTTTCTGTTGAAACAGTAAGAATAGCTAGTATAAATCAACTATTGAATGGTAAATCCATCCCAAATTTATATTTCAGTTAAGGCTAAATCCAAAAAGAATAAACCATTCATTAGATTCTTAAGGTTTTATGGTTTCAATAAGCAAGATCTCTGTGCTGCATTCCCAGCACTACCTACCACCTTCACATTCATCAGGTCATCTTATTTTTGCATTAACTACTCCATGTGATGTAAAGTATGTAGAATATAGCACAGTAAGTAAGACTTCCTTAGAATTTCTTGATAATAGCAAATGCAGGGGGCAGACCCAAGTAAACCGATTGGACCAAACTAATGCTTTCCATTCTGAATTAACAAATTTAGGTGGGTAGCCTTTGAAACATTTTATGATGGAGCCTACTGGGCACTAAGTAGACATGATGTGGTGAACTAAGCAATGTTTGTATAACTAACAGGGAGGAAATGATCAAGTACTTAATAAAGTGCATTCATTGATTTTGCTATTACTACCTCATTTAGTAAAGCTTGCAATGGGTTAAGTCCATTAACTCTACTACAATAACCACAGTCAGCTGTAAAGAACCCCTTTACCATATTACTAGTAAGGATGAAGAAATATTTCCCTTTAATTTCATGATTTGCAGGTAATCTCCTAGATCATCCCCATTATAATTCATCACTACATTTGGTGTATAATTGCTGTTATATGCATACTTGCCTTTCAAGTTTATTTGGATTTAGCTTTTAATTCTGAAACTATTATGAGTTATTATTTAATAACCAGATCAAATATATTTTTGATTTTGTCTAGGCTTACCAGAAACAGCAGATTCTTGGCATTTTATATTGCACAGTAATGTGAAAAAAATTATGAGTTTGGGGAATTTCATCTTCTCTTTTCCAAATGACAAAAATCTAAAAAGACAAATGCACAGAATAAATCATGCTGTTAGCGTTAATAAAAGTGTATCAATTAATAATCCATGAACCACATTTTATTACATTAACGATACCTTTCTTTTCCAGATAATAGGCTAAGAAATACACAAATTAAAAGGAAATATATCTATTATTATACCAGCAGTTTACGCAGTGCTTTACAATCTAACGGGGGACAGTGCAACTACAACACAGTTTGATACAAAAGGAATATTCTCATTTGGATATTATAAAATGGATTTATATACTGTATAGGTCTAGGTCTAGATGTTTTTCACCTTAATACATTAAGGTAAAAAACACCCCAATAACTTTTCCCACCCCAAACACACACTTGAGTCCTCTGCAGCTCTGCCCTCCCCTTTTTACTGCTCTCACAGGCTACACTGAGTGAGAGCAGCTGGAGCCAGTGACTCCTGCTGCTGTCAGTAAAATCCTGTGAGGAGGGAGTGTGGGGTGTGACCAAGCCACACTGTGTGTGGTAATGGAAGCACATAGCCCAGCTTAGGAGCATGCCAGCACTGGTGCCTCCATTAGCACATGGTTTGCTATGGGGGCACTTGGAAGAAGAAAGGGGGAGTGCACCAGCTTGGGACCACCAAAGAAGAGATAAGGACCTGCTTTCTGCAATGTCATTGCAAAGAGCAGGTAAGTATAACCTCTTTTTTATTTTCATTTTAAAAAACTACCTTTAGATCCACCGGTATGTATGCTTTTATCAATTGCTTTTGTCTGTCTTACTAAATCTATCTATCTAGATACTGTACATACGTTGGGTGTGGAATAAATAAGCTGAATATTCGAGTGGAGGTTGCACACAGAGGTACAGACATTGGGGTGGATTCAGGTAGGGGCGCGCACTACTACGGAGGCGCAGCGTACCGTTTTTACGCTACGCCTCCGTAAATTACCTGCGCTACGCTTCATTCACGAAGCAGTAGCTCCGTAATTTGTGTGTGCGCTCCGGAAAACTGCCCGGCGTAAGCGCGCGTAATTTAAATGATCCCGTAGGGGGCGTGGATCATTTAAATTAGGCGCGTTCCCACGCCGAACGTCTTTTGCTTCGCAAGGATGTCATTTGCTTCAACGTGAACGTAAATGGCATCCAGCGCCATTCACGATTCACTTATGCAAACGACGCAATTTTTAAAAATCGCGACGGGTATACTTAGCATTGGCTGCCCCTGCTAATAGCATGGGCAGCCTTACGCAGAAACCGACGAATGCAAACAACGTAAAATGCGAACGCAGGGCGTGCGTACGGTTGTGAATCGGCATGAGTATGCAATTTGCATACTCTACGCTGACCACTACGGGAACGCCACCTAGCGGCCATCGTAAGAATGCAGCCTGCGATACGACGGCATAAGAGCCTTATGCCAGTCATATCTTAGGCTGCAGTCGGCGTATCGAGCTTTCTGAATACAAAAAAGTCGATACGCCTGCACAACTAAGCAATTGCGCTGCGTATCTATGGATACGCAGACGCAATTGCTTACTGAATCTACCCCATTGTGTTAGACAGGAAGGAGGACCAAGGTACTAAGCTTGAGCAGTAGAGCTGTAAAGAGAGCCAGGAGGCTGAATACTATTTTGTTCATTTTGGTGGTGGAAAGCCCTGCATGGGCAACTGATGTCTCTTGTTGAACGTTTCTTTGCCATTTTAAATAAAAGTGGACAGAAAAGCCCTGTGCATTACACTTTTTAATCAAAGATTCTTTCTGAGCTATAACTGAAAACCTCAGGATTATGGGGCAATATCCTTAAATATTTGTAAATCTTAAAATAATTAGATGGCAGTTAATGCCCCTGTCAATATTAAAAGCACAATCTATTTAAATGTACCTGTACAAAACATATGCCGTAAATATGAGCAAATTAGTGTTTTGGCCAAAAGATTTCCATTTTTTTTTGTTAAACTGCTCACCTATTCTCTTCCTGTTGTGGGACTACATGTAGCTTCATTGGCACACAATACACTTGTCTCTCTGTTGTCTACCCATGTCATCCAGCCAATACCACTCTCTGCCTACTGCAGTGGATGTCTCTTGTGAGATGCTGGGCCTGAAAGTCTATGGCCTCATGAAGATGTCACTGGCAATGACACAGCACTGCTCCTTGATGGCCACCCACATCTCTTGCCATGAATTGTGCAAAATAAAGGGGCCAAACTGTTAAAGCTACAGAAAAAATGCACTAGGTGCCTGGTTTGTATTGCTTCTCTGACAGATGATGGGCACAGAGTACCCTCCGCATTTCTATACATTTGCCTTCACAGCTACTAACAAATATTCCCCATTGCCTTTCACAGTCATACTAGCTTGTTTATTTAAAATCGTTGTTGTTTCCAGTAACCTGTAAGAGGCTCAAACAACAGATTACAGAACGCAAAAAATGAATAGGAGGGAACAGATGAGGTTTACCAGTTATTCCTGGCCACCTGATTTCGAAGCTGGGGTAGGGGCAGTTTTACCCTTTGAGTGTCCTTTGTTATATCCCATATTTAATATCTGTTAGGCCTCGTACACACAATAGGTTAAACAGAGGACAACAGTCTGATGGACCGTTTTTTTTATCGGTCAAAACCAATCGTGTGTGGGCCCCATAGGTTATTTAACCATCGGTTAAAAAAAAGCCTTGCTTTAAATTTAACTGATGGATTTCTAACCGATGTGAAAAAAACGATCGTTAGTAGGCACAACCATCGCTTAAAAATGTACGCATGCTCAGAATTAAGTCAACGCATGATTGGAAGCATTGAACTTTGTTTTTTTCAGCAAGTCGTTGTGTTTTACGTCACCGCGTTCTGACACAATCGTTTTTTTAACCGATGGTGTATAGGCGCGATGGACCATCAGTCAGCTTCATCGGTTAACCGATGAAAACGGTCCATCAGTACGTTCTCATCGGATGGACTGATCATGTGTACACAGCTTAAATGTAATATTGTGGAGAAAAATATTTCCTACGGATTATTAAACTACCTATCTACTATCCCCATGAAAATTACCACATGTACATTTCATCATTCCTTCCTTCCTTCCTTAATTTTGTAAACGTAACAGGACAATTGGCACCAGAAGTGATATACAGTATATGCATAGCTTATGCTCCTTAATATTCGCTCTAATTTGTAAGTCACTAAACCAAATGAAATGCTTATGTTAAGCATCCTATTACCTTGTTAAGGTATGAAAACCCCAGAACCCATATCTTCATGAAACCAGCTACATACAGTATTTGTCTATCTTGGCAGGTTCTTATAAGTATTACCTGATTCTTCAGTGCATCAGCCCTAAAAAATTAGACATTTGTAACAGCACTGAAATAAACTTATCCTACAAAGGAAAAACACTTGCATATTTTGGTAAATTATCTTATACACAGAGCTTTTAGAGTCATGGATTGAACATGAATAACATCCTAGTAAAACATTATTAATTGCAATCATAAATAGCCAAATGTAGTTTTATTTTTCTAGTTGATCAAACATAAAATGATTAGCCTTCTGAGTAATGCAGCTTTATAATGCTAGAACACTGTGTACAAGACATCAAACTTTGTTTTGGAAAGGTAATTTTGCAAATTTACAAGCCAATTTGTTTAAATTAACCTTATTTATAGTTAACTATTAGCACGTAGGGCATACACAAAGGGTCATTATAGATGTCTGTTCTTTCCAAATGCCATTGTAAATATTGGACTTCACCCTAACACACTGCTGTGAAATTCTGTATGTATGCATGAAAAGAAGAGACTATTATGTAAATGTTCCCGATGAAAGTAGATATTGTTAACTAATCACTTTATATGACAAAAGAATCTACTGTCAATAAGTTATAAAAAAAAATGCGGTTTAACCAGCTCAATATTTTATTTTCAGAAATGTATTTAATGCCGCATAGCTCGCTGTGAAAGGAAAATATTGGTCAGGTATACAATGCATTATTTTTTTTCCAGTAGTGTTTATTAAGAAATTTTTTAAAAGTCAGAGAATACAAATGCTATTTTACATAGTTTCACACAATACCTTTTTTTTTTATAATAAAGTGAGTAACAACGAAAAAGGCGGGTATAACATTCTCAGAAATAATGTACTATTTCTAAATACAATTTTAAGACTTTCTGATTATAAACCATACAAAATTATATAAATTATCTGATTGGCAAGTTCTAGAAAAAAATGTAAGAACATTTTTAACAATATTAAGAAAAACATTTTTTTTTTTACCACAAATAAACATTTTAAAATACATGTAAAATAAAGAAGCAGGACTACTAAATTGATTATAATATGAGAACATTATGGTATATTATGTAGGATGTACAAAGTCACCTAATACGGTACCCTACATATAAGTAACTAAAATAAAAGTTAGGTACTGCTGCAAGACTATTTAGATACTAATCTTACTGTGCAATAATATTAAATAACAAAAGCTCTCATTTTCTAGTAAAGCATATTAGTCACTGAAATTTGCCCAAAAGAATATTTGAACTTACTTTTCATACTTTGTTGTTCAAGTCTCAATCTATATAGGTTTTAAGGAGGTCCTGCAGGTATACTTAGCAGAAGGAAGAGAGAGACTGGGCAGTGTGAGTAAGGGAATACCTCCACTAGCCTAAGTTCACACCTCAAAAGTAACACTGTACCTCTTGTGCCTGGGGGCTCTGCTCTAAAGTAGTAGGTGGAGCATTTTGTGAGTTAATTTCTTAAACTTTAAATTCTCCTAAAAAAGAACATTTCATGTATTTTATTAGCTGCTTTTGTACAAATAAACATGCTGTATAGTGTATTGTTGAAATCAATACAATAATAGCAAATATATCAGTTTCTTGAAGATTTATTCACTACATTAGACCTGGCATTCTGTATTCTCTTATGCACTTCATGGTTGGGTAGCTGCTATTCCTGCAATTCTTAACTCTAGACAATGCTATGGTCTGTACAGCGTCATAATTCATTATCTGCAATACTATATTTCGTGTACCAACAGAAATGTATCATACAATGTCAAAGAAAATCTTGGATTGTGGTACACACTTTAATTTTATACTATCAGCACTGTAATAACGATACAATAAGTAGTTACATTTGACAACCCAATATAAGCTTACCTGAAAAATCGTCTTTTATGCTGTGAGTGCTGACTGCTGGCCATCTCTTTCTACAACTTCCTGGATTCCCTGCAGCTTCTTCTCTGCTGATTACTTTCAATTTCTAAGGACTATATATCCCATGGTACATTGCTGCCTACAGTGATTCCTGTACTGACCACCTTCTGAAACTCCTCCTCTCAAAATCTCTATAGTTCAGGAGTCAGGTTCTGAGAAATGTGTGACACAGAAGTCCCTACTCACACGGTATACTAAATACGTGTCACAGAATTTAATGAAGTAAATGTGTGGGGATCTACACAAAAGGAAATTTACAAACTTCAACATCATTGTTATCAATTATCTGTCATTTCCTGAAGAAGCAAACATCATACTGTATGCTGTGAAGCACATGAAGAGTAGAGCATTGATCATTTTCCACCAGATTATTTAGTGTACTTCTCTGAATTAAGCAAAAGTGGTGACTTGTGTGATAAAAAGTGAACAAGATATGGGGGGGGGGGGGGTCTGTGGGGGCTAGTCTTATGTGGGAATGAAGTGTCAATTATAAAATCTATCAGTATGTGCAGTCAGTAGTGTTGAGCGGAATACGCCATATTCGATTGCGCGATATATCACGAATATATAGCCGAATATTCGTGAAATATTCGCTAAAATCGAATATTCGTGATATTTTATCAAAAAAAAATTTTTGCAAAATTTCGCTAATGCGAATGCCAAACTGATTGCGAAATTTCGCTAATGCGAATGCGAAATTGATTGCGACATTTTGAAACAGTGTGGTTTTACGTAATGGACCCTGCAACTAACAAGGTATTAATAAAATAAATACATTATTATATAGATTTGAGGGTTTACTTTGACCAATTTGTATATTGATTAGTTTAATAAATATTGAATAACCATAGATTTGGAAAGTTTGTACTTTCCAAATCTATGTAAACCGTAAACCGTAAACGTAAACCGTTTACGTTGACATCTCTTAAATGTCTTTATGTTAAACAGTTATTATTCTCATTAAAGAGGTGAAATGCAAATGATGATGACACGGGACAAAAGATGGAAAATTCTTTGAAGATGTGATACACTGGAAAAACGCACAGAAACACTCCACTCTCTCCTATGACAACTGTGGTAGGAGAACTCTGATTGGCTCTGATGCAAAAGAAGGGCGGAGAAAGTATTCGCGAATATTCGGAAATCGAATATTCGCGATTGCGAATATTCGGCAACATAAAAGGATCGCCTCAGCTTAGCTACTCGGCCCAGGGTCTCTAATCATACCAGCAATGCTTTTAGACGTCGATGGAGATCACTAGGATGTGATCTGTTTTAAAAATAAAATTGAAAAAATACGAATATTCGGAATAGCGAATATTGGCCGCGAAATTCGAGTTATTCGCGAATATTCGAATATGCCATATTCGTAACGAATATTCGCAATGCGAATATTCGTGAGCAACACTAGCAGTCAGTTCCAGACACAAGCAAAGTATTATAAGTCAATTGAAACACTATGATAGAGTAGGGAGTTATCTAGATCCTGTTTAGTCAGAATCTGCATAGCCTGTTAGTGGAATTAGGACACAATGTGCAACTTGGTTGTCGTAAATAGCATTTGGCTATCAAATTATAATAAAGCACTATTGTAAATTGTGGTAAAACATACATTTTTCCTTGGAGGAAGAAAAATGCTGACTATGACCCTAAGAACATCATCCCTACAGTCAAGCACAGAGGTGGAAACATGATGCTTTGTGGCTGTTTCTCTGCTAAAGATATAGGCCGACTTTGCCGCATTGAAGGGTCAATGGATCGGGCCATGTATTGTAAAAACTTGGATGAGAACCTTCATTCCTCAGCCAGAACACTGAAGAAGCTTCTTCCCTCAGCCAGAACACTGACCCAAAACATACTGCCAAGGCAACAAAGGAGTGGCTCAAGAAGAAGCCCATTAAGGTCATGAAGTATCCTAGTCTGTCTCCATATCTTGATCCTATTGAAAATTTATGAAGGGAGCTGAAACTTTGAGTTGCCAAGAGACAGCTAAGAAACCTTAAGGCCTCGTACACCCGATAGGTTAACCAGAGGACAACGATCTGAAGGACCATTGTCCTAGGTTAACCTATGAAGCTGACTGAAGGTCCGTCGTGCCTACACACCATCAGTTAAAAAAACGATCGTGTCAGAACGCGGTGACGTAAAACACAACGACGTGCTGAAAAAAACGAAGTTCAATGCTTCCAAGCATGCATCGACTTGATTCTGAGCATGCGTGGATTTTTAATCGATGGTTGTGCGTACTAACGATCGGTTTTGACCTATCGGTTACCAATCCATAGGTTACATTTTAAAGCAAGTTGTCTTTTTTTTAACCTAAGGTTAAATAACCTATGGGGCCTACACACGATCGGTTTGGACTGATGAAAACTGTCCATCAGACCATTGTCCTCTGGTTAACCTATCGTGTGTACGAGGCCTAAGGATTTAGAGAAGATCTGTAAAGAAGAGTAGACCAAAATCCCTCCTGAGAAAAGTGCAAACCTGGTCACAACTACAAGAAATGTCTTACCTGTGTGTTTGCCAACAAGGGTTTCTACACTAAGTACTAAGGGCCAGATTCACAAAAGAGATACGACGGTGTATCTCCTGATACGCCGTCGTATCTCTGTGATCCGCCAGTCGTAACTATGCGGCTGATTCATAGAATCAGTTACGCATAGATAGCCCTAAGATCCGACAGGTGTAATTGACTTACACCGTCGGATCTTAGGATGCAATTCTAGGCCGGCCGCTAGGTGGCGATTCCATTGCGGTCGGCGTAGAATATGCAAATGACTAGTTACAGCGATTCACGAACGTACGCTTTACCCGTCGCTCTAAATTTACGCTGTTTCCGTCGAGATACGCCGCGTAAAACTAAGGCTCCCCTCTAGGTGGTGTAACCCATGTTAAGTATGGCCGTCGTTCCCGCGTCGAAATTTTAAAATTCACGTTGTTTGCGTAAGTCGTCCGTGAATGGCGCTGGACGCCATTTACGTTAACGTCGAAACCAATGACGTCCTTGCGACGTCATTTAGCGCAATGCACGTCGGGTAATTTGATGGACGGAGCATGCGCAGTACGTTCGGCGCGGGAACGCGCCTAATTTAAATGGTGCCCGCCCCATTTGAATTAGGTGGGCTTGCGCCGAGCGGATTTACGTTACACCGCTGCAAGTTTACAGGTAAGAGCTTTGTGAATCAGGCACTTACGCTGTAAACCTGCGGCGGTGTAACGTAAATGGGATACGTTACGCCGCCGCAGCGTAACGTATGTGTACCTGAATCTGGCCCTAAGTCGTGTTTTGCTTGGGGATCAAATACTTATTTTACCCACTGAACTGAAACTTAAATTTATAGCATTTGTTTTATGTGTTTTTATCTGAATTTTTGGTTGATATTCTGTCTCTATCATCTAAAATACACCTATGATAAAAAATTATAGACCCTTCATTTCTTTGTAAGTAGGCAAACTTACAAAATCTGCAGAGGATCAAATAATTGTCTTCCCCGCTGTATATACAAATTCAACTTAAGAACAAACCTACGGAACCTATCTTGTTTGTATCCCGGGGACTACCTGTATTTATTTTTTTATTACATTTTTAATGATTATATCACAGATGTTTTATTGTTTGTGATTTTCAAAGGGTTAAGGATAATTAATCAACCAATATATAATAGTTATATACAGGGCTTTTTTTCAGGGGGAACTTGGGGGAACTCAGTTCCACCACCTTTGGCTCAGACCCTTTGGTGCCTGCTCACCACAATCACTTGTAAACACAGAAGTCTGTGTGTAACCCCCCTGAACTCTGCACTCTGTATGTAATGCAATCCTGGTATTTAATGCCCCTTTAAGACCCTTCTACCGTTTGTGAAGTCTGAACGGGGTCGTGGTTGAGTTCCTGCACCTATTTTCTCGGAAAAAAAGCTCTGGTTATATAATATATATATATATATATATATATATATATATATATATATATATATATATATATATATATATATATAGAGAGAGAGAGAGAGAGAGAGAGAGAGAAATAATCAATATATTTTTTGCACTTAAAGGTACAGTACTTCTGTACTCATTTTGTATGATCATATTTGTGTATATGCTGATATTAAGGATAAAAGGAGTCTCAAGCAAAAGTATATACACTTTACATTTTTTACATGTCCTATTGAAATGCCATACTGTGGGTTACAGGAATCTGCTAGACTCTAAGTAAACATATAATCAGTGAAAGGAATGAATTCAGAGAGCACAGCTTATTACAGCACGTAAAACAAGCACTGTTTAGCAAATGCAATTTATGTTCGCAAAAAATTATTTGTTCCAGTTTGTTACTGGTCCTTTTAATATTATGACCAAACACATGCGGACTGAAATTCAAAATGATTGTGTTTTGAAAAAATGATCCCTTTGAAATTAAACACTTCTGAGTTTTTGAAAGATTATGCCTTAGTAGAAAAAAAAATACTCGATATACATAGATTGAAGTGCAAATTAAGTAAATTCTGGATGAGAAAATGAGTCCTAGATATTTGTTCCGCTAACTAGCCGACTTTATTACTGACTGACAGATTGTGGAATCTCCCATTAGAGATTAAACCTGGGACTTTATATTACATAGCACATACTCGGGAACTGCACCATGTAAAAAAGGAAACAAACTGGCCTTCATTAGTCCCACTACTGAACCAAATTACAGTATCAAGCAACCAAACTAAAGTTGAATTTTACTAGATGTGAATATGGGATCCTTGGGACGTTGCTACATTGTTTATCAGATCAATTTAAGATTGGAGCACAGGAGCACTATATTTCGGGTTTTTTGTTATGAGTTTTGTGTATAGGTACTTATATTAGGATTGCACCATGCTGCACAGACATTAATTATCGTCCACTCAGCGCAACATTTTTTTGTATATCTTTTTTGCACAACATGGGACTGTGAGCAGTGTCAGCGGCTGTTTTTGTGTGTGCGTGTGTGGTCACGCAGGATTTTATATATATATATATATATATATATATATATATATATATATATATATTAGGGCTGTTACTGATCAAACATTTTCTGTTCGATTAATGTTTTTTTTTTTTTATCGATTAATCGACTAATTTCGATTAATTATAACGCACATACAGATCCAACTACTTTTAGCTGATCTCCTTGCAGGCTGATTCCCAGTGCAGCTACCAACCACTGGAAAAATGGATAGCAGGATACAAAAAACACACAAAGGCAGCGCTCGATGGGAATAGCATAAAAACTTTTATAGTCTTCAAGTAGGTAACAAAATAAATATTGCACTGGAGATAAAATCGATGTAGCTACATAAACTGTAAAAATGGTGCAAGTAATACCAAACGGTAGCAAAAGCAGTCATAAAAACATGTAGCTAAGTATGACACTGGTATAAAAATGTGTACAACGATACCACTGCTGAATCCAGATTAGGAGAGGTTAACATCAATCCGTCGGCATGTAGATGTCCCATGAAGGGAACTATCACAACTTCCAGTGGTTGGCTGTAGAATCCCAGGTTGATAGAGGGAAGTGTAACAGCCCTTGCGTGTGGCAGATAGTAAGGTCCCGCCGGCATGCAGATATGAAGGCACAGCAAAGGAGCCCTTCAGATGGACACGGCAAGCACCGCCAGTGTCCGTGACGTTACTGGATCTCCGACGGAAGTGCCTGAAGGCCCAGAAGCCGGCGGAGAGGTGAGTACCAATCAAAAGAATTTTAATCGATCAAAAAGATTTTGATCGATCAAAAAAATTTTAATCGATCAAAAAGATTTTGATCGATCAAAAAGATTTTGATCGATCAAAAAAATTAAAGATTAATCGATTAATTAAAAGTTAATTTGCACAGCCCTAATATATATATATATATATATACACACAACTTTTTTATATATAACTATATATACACACAACTATATAAAATCCGACAACAATTGTTAGATGGAGAGTAGAAATGGTCGGATTTTCTGACAACAGCCTGTCATCACACAATTCCTGTCGTAAAATCCGATGGTGTATACGAGGCTTAAAATTAACCCGGTATGCCTAATTGCCTTTCTGATTCTATTAAAAAAAAGTCCTTTCTGCTAAAACCTGATAAGACAGCTGAGGTTTGTAGTACTGCAAAAAAAAAAAAAAACCTTTATATAAAATATTTTTTTGCTGACTACAAGACCAACTCTTTCCGCACTTGTTTGCTGTAGCAATGGAAAGGCTTAGAATTTGCATTGAGCTACTGGCCCGGATTCAGAGAGATCGGCGCATCTTTAGATAGGCGTAGCGCATCTCATATGCGCTACGCCGACGTAACATTGAGAGGCAAGCTGAGTATTCACAAAGCACTTGCTCCCATATTTACGCCGGCGTAACGTAAATGGGCCAGGGTAAGCCTGCGTAATTCAAAGTAGCAAGGCAGTGGGAGTGTTGTATTATAATGAAGCGTGACCCCATGTAAATGCATGGCCAAACGAACGGCGCATGCGCGCGCTTTCTCAGAATCACGTCAAATTTACTCCCTAAGATACGCCGGGTCCATTCTTGCGACGTGAACGTAACCTACGCCCAGCCCCATTCACGTACGACTTACGTAAACGACGTAAAATATGACGCTGTTCCCGCGCCCATACCTTAACATGACTTACCCCTGCTTTATGAGGGGTAAATTTACACCTGACATACGCCTTACATAAACGGCTTAGCTTACTGCGACGGGCGCAAGTACGTTCGTGAATCGGCGTTTCTAGCTCATTTACATATTCAACGCGTAAATCAATGGAAGAGCCCCTAGCGGCCAGCGTAAATATGCACCCAAGATACAATGGCGTAGGAGACTTACGTCGGTCGTATCTTGCCAAAATTCAGGCGTATGTGCTTTCCTGAATAAGCGTATAGCTACGACGGCGCACATTTTGACTTACGACGGCGTATCTGGAGATACGTCGTCGTAAGTCCTTTCTGAATCCGGGCCCTAATATGCAAAAAATGATGAAGCTTTGAGGACAAAGTAGTTATTTGCAGAAATAGTGTTAAAAGGGAATTCCTTGCATTTCTTCCTTGACAATTTATAATAGTGTACTGACTATGTAACTGATGCCTGTCCTTGATTTTAGTGATACTTTATGTTTAGATCATTCAGAGTTTTTTCACAAATGCCACATAGAAAGGTCCATCAATTTTTGCTATGAGGCCCCATGATCTGCAGTAACGCTGATAATAACACATTCACTGCTTAAAAAATATGTCCCATTCTTATTAGGAAAAAAAAATTCCACTTAAGTGCCAAGTCTGAAGAATAATGACTATCTCTATTCAGCCACTTGACTGCTGTGTAAAGAGAGCTCCATTGGGATCCCCAGGCTGGAGCTCATGACATCTGCATGTACACAACACTGAAACAGATGAGTGCTAAAGCTGCAAGTGGGCCATTTGTTGGAAATGGATAAGAGCATAAAGATCTTTATATACTTTCATTGGCTAAAAATGGTTCCAAGCTGCACACTACAGAAGCATCTACAGAAGTCTCTTGACTGCATGCCACAATGAACGAATACTGGATAATATTACAGTTCCTTCTTGTCATTTGTGTCAATTAGAAAAGTTTACAGTAGCACGCATACAGCTATGCACAGTGCCATTTGTTTTCATGTGATTTGTGATTGTGATGGTTCACTTGAAATAGTCTATAAATTCTGCACGTTTTGCAATGTGCCTGGCGAAATCAAGCCCATAAAGACAGCATAAACAATGTGGGTAGAGTCGTGAGAAAGTTAGACAGTTTAACCTTTATTCTCAAGACAATGAAGTTGGAAATGTGGATATTATTATTATTATTATTATTATTATTATTATTATTATTATTAATAATAATAATATTAATAATAATGCTATAAAAACTGCATATATGATTATATTATGGAATATATATTTGTAAAAAATACTGCGAACTAGTCTGTGTAATATGTTAAATCCTACAAGTCCGAAATATTATTCATTGTCTCATCTATGAAAAACATCTGCTTTGGAGCTAATCATGAACATAGAATATATCAATATCCAGTTGTGCATACAGCCAGCATTTTTATTTTGCCATAGATTTTATGGCCAGATGCTTTTAATCACAGTTTATAAACGGAAAGGCATGGTGGGTTCAGGCATTAACACAAACCATGTGAACTTATCACATCAAATTATAGAGATAGGTCTTGACAGGAAAGGCTGTTTGATCTGTCGACACTCCAGAAAGAGAAATATTTTAAGACTGAACCAAGCATATTTAGGCCTTTGGAGTCATTAAGTATTTTGTTCTATGAAAATAATTATTTAGAAAAACACTTATAATAAAAATATAATGTTACTGCACCAAAAATATTGTTTTTGTAGTGTAATACAAAGTGTAAAATAACATGCTGTGTTATGCTAAAGGAGAACTCGAGGCAAAAGTAAAAATTTCTATTCAGTTTACATAAATTTTACATTTGTTGAGAAGTTCATTTTAAAACAGACTATATGCTTTTATCTATTAATAGTTTATTATAGTAAAAACCCATCCTCCTTGCACACAAGTTTTTTTTTTTTTAGATTTAACAAATACAAAAACTTGCATACATGTATGTATAACATGGATCTTAATGACATTTTAAGGTAAAATCTGTGAGGTTGGGTTATGCAAAGTACATCTAGCTCTATCCCCCACAATAACAACTGGTGATGACGAATCCTCTGTTCTGCCACGATTCGCTAAACTGCTCCCCACTAACACACCAGGTTATAGATTTTGGATAGCTCACACATGTGTAACTTAAGCATTAGTATGCTAACCACTCGATAATAGTGCTCAGAAATAGGCCACACACAATTGGTGATAGATAAAGTAAGTAAATATTGTGGCAAAGTAGAATAAAAACCTTACACATGCAAATAAACAGGTAAAAAATACAGGGCATCTGGAAAGTATTCACAGCGCTTCACTTTTTCCTCATTTTGTTATGTAGCACTACCCCCGAAGGAGCTGCTGGTTTGTTTTGGGTAGCATGTTACCTCATGTTCCTCCCCCGTCTAGAGATGTCCTTAGCCACTCCTTTGTTGTCTTGGCTGTGTGCTTAGGGTTGTTGTCCTGTTGGAAGATGAACCCTCGCCCCAGTCGGAGGTCCAGAGCAAAGGATGTATCTGTATATTGCTGCAATTATCTTTCCCTTGATCCTGACTAGTCTCCCAGTTCATGCAGCTGAAAAACATCCCAACAGCATGATGTTGCTACCACCATGCTGCACTGTAGGGATGGTATTGGCCAGGTGATGAGCGGTGCCTGGTTTCCCCCAGACATGACACTTGCCATTCAGGCAAAAAGTTCAATCTTTGTTTCATCAGACAATAAAATTGTGTTTCTCATTGTGTGAAAGTCCTTTAGGTGTCTTTTGGCAAACTCAAGGAGGGATGTCATGTGCCTTTTACTGAGGAGTGGCTTTCGTCTGGCCACTCTACCATACAGGCCTGATTGGTGGAGTGCTGCAGAGATGGTTGTTCTTCTGGAAGGTTCTCCTAGGAAGAGTCCTGGTGGTTTTAAACTTCTTCCATTTACAGATGATGGAGTACACTGTGCTCATTGGGACCTTCAATGCTGCAAAAATGTTTCTGTACCCTTCCCCAGATCTGTGCCTCCATACAATCCTGTCTTCAGGAGGTCTACAGACAATTCCTTGGACTCCAAGGATTGGAGTCCAATGAACTTGGTTTGTGCTCTGACATGCACTGTTAACTGCAGGGCCTTATATAGACAGGTGTGTGCCTTTCCAAATCATGTCCAATCAACTGAATTTACCACAGGGGGACTCCAACCAAGTTGTAGAAACATCTCAAGGATGATCAGTGGAAACAGGATGAACCTGATCTCAATTTTGAGTGTCATGGCAAAGGCTGTGAATGTCCATGTCCATGTGATTTTTTCGTTTTTTATTTTTAATAAATGTGCAAAGATTTCAAACAAACTTTTTTCATGTTGTCATTATGGGGTATTGTTTTTTTAATTTTGAGGAAAATAATGAATTTAATCCATTTTGGAATAAGGCTGCAACATAACAAAATGTGGAAAAAGTGAAGAGCTGTGAATATTTTCCAGATACACTGTATGTTAGATTTTCTTATGGTAATATTAGCCTCACCTATGGACATTATCTTGGACCGCAATAAGGCTAAGCCCCACAACACCAGTACACATAGTATAAACCATGAAAGTATGAATGACACAAATAAAGGACTCACAGTAGCCTTTGATAACTAAGCACTCCAAAAAGTATCCTCAAATGCACTCCATACAGTCCTATGGGCTTGATACCTGATGGGCTACTATGTAAGGGGCAGTATCAGTTGGCATTAACGATGGGCAGCAAAGGGTTAAGCTCAGTAGTTCCACTCACCACTCCTGGTATGTAACATATCAGATCCAATTTGCTTGGTGATCGGTTGACGCAAAAGTCTCAGACCTCATGATCGGGTCCTCACAAGTCTCATTCATTCACTGGTGTAGCAACAGATCTCTCCAGCTTCTCTCTTTCAGGCCCAGTCTATCAGTTCCGTGGTGTACAAACCCAACTGCAGGTCTGCACTGTTCCCTTTCCCATGCCGGACTGCCTCAATGTCTAAATTTGCATGAGAAAAGTTCTGGCCTCTCCACCTCTAGTATGGAGGGACTTATGGGAATTAAAGTCTAAACCCCCATAGCCTCCCTTTTGCAGCACTCCTTTAAGGACTACAGTTCCCATTGTCCAATGCTGGAAGTCCATTTCCTCTCTCTGATGCTCTAATTCACAAGTGTCCAACACAAAGCCTGCGGGGCGAATCCGGCCCTCCAGGCCATTTCATGTGGCCCTTGCACCTCTAATGCAGCTGCAGGAGAGCTCCAGCCCTCCTCTGGTTCTCCTCCAGACCCTTACTTTCTGCTTTCAAGCAATGCATCCAGCTTCTTCCCAGCAGCAGCATAAGGAAAGGGGGGTACACTGTGATGTAATGGAGAGTGGGGGACTCAACTTCTGATGGTGGGGTGGCTCTTGACATCTAATGTAAGGGGAGGGGATGCGCTGGATATCTAATCTTACAGATACAACCAGCCCTTTTGAGGGCAATCATAATGCTGATGCGGCCCACAATAAAATTGAGTTTGACACCTCTGAGTCTAATTGGTTCCAGCTCTCCTGATTTCTGGCTGGCTTAAGCTCACTGCCAGGAGTGAGGGTTGATAGAGCAGGCAGATGGACACAGCCCACAGCTGCAGTTCTCACGCCTGCTCTGTTTACATTTGAGCGGGGGTGAGGGGAACAGATACAGGAACACAGACGATGGGTGGCAACCAGCTACATCCAGATGCTACAGGTGTATAAAGAAAAAAAATAGGTGCTTTAGTAAAGAAATTGAAACAGTAGACTGGATTAACTAACACAGTTATTTTTTTTAGGACTGACAACTGAAAGTGCCTCCAACAGAGAGAATGCAGAGAGCAGAGGTAATTAGCCCAAAGGCCAGCCTGATATTCTTAAGCCTCATATCATTTATTTAATACAGTGAGTGAGTGTGAGAGCAGCTCAAAGGGTTTAGGCAGAATTCAGGCATGTTTCAGTCGGCAGATTCAGATGCCATTTGGTAATTGTTTCAGACTTAGAAAATTGCCATTACAACTACTTCTTTTGGAGTTGCCTAAGAATTTGTGGGCACAATCTTTGCCCCATTCAGTCTTAGAAGCCACAGCACCCCTATGTATCACATCCACTATAACGTCTTCCTGTTTTGCATATATAACATTGATATTGAGCCAACGTGTTACAACTTAGCTACAAAGCCAATTTGTCACCTTCAGTTCCACAGACATAGGAAACTGACCTGTTACTGTTACATGTAGCTCATCTGTCACCTGTAGTTCCACTGAGAGGGCCAGTACAATGTAGCGTTGCCACCTTTTCTTCCAGTCAAACCCGAACACTTTAGCGACGCATGGCAATATTTTTAATAGTATAAACTATACATATATTTTGCTATTAAATAGCACTTCTAATCATATGACGTTAATAACAAGAGTCCCCCTTTACATCATAATCCACAGAGTTCCCCTTTTACATCTAAACTCGCAGAGTTCCCCTACACTGTACGGGGGGACTCTGCAGACTCTGATGTAAGGAACTCGGAACCCTGATTTAAGAAGGAACACTGAGAATTCGGAGGTACGGAGAAGACTCTGATGTAAGGGAGAACTCTGGGGCCTCTAACAGAAGAGATGCTCTGGGAACCCTGATTTAAGAGGAAACACTGAGAATTCTGTTGTGCGGAGAAGACTCTGATGTAAGGGGAAACACTGTGGCTTCTGGTATAAAGGGGAACTTTGATGCAAGGGGTCTCTGAGAACCCTGATTTACCTTAGTGTACTTACTCAGAAGCAGGAGAAAGAAGGGGGAGACTTCAGTCACAGACAGGGATGGATGGTGAGCTCACTCACTCCCTTGGCAGTCAGCACCTCTCATCCAGATGTATCTGAGGCTGCTGGACTTCAAATTTTCAGCCCCAAATTTCCTTTTCTGAGGCACAGCACCGGGGATTGGAGTGTAGACGGACACAGAGGGGTAGGTGTATTTGGGGGGGGGGGTGTTAGTGTTGGCTGCAGGCAGTGTGAAAATGTGTAACAGACACTCTCAGCTCAGACAACTGCAGCCAGCAATCTGCTGGGGAAGCCATAGTCCAGTGTAAGTAATGTGTCCGGGTTTCAGGCAGTCTGAAACCCGGATGCATGATTTCAAACCTGAACTGCCTGGGTGAATCCTGGACAGGTGGCAACCCTAGTACAATGGGAGTGGGTGTGGGGATGCCTGTGAATGATCCACCACTGGTATGCAAATGCAGCAGCAAATCCTATTGCAAATCCAGTGGCTCCTCATTCATTGCAAATCTTTCCCCCACTTCAAGGCAATTCAGTGGGGGGGGGGGCAGGGTTAACGTCTGGCACCGAAGAAGTGATAGAGCTTGTGGGATGGAAATAAATTCGATGCTTCCCATCCACAGTGCACCCCCACTGTTCACACTATGCACCTGCACCCATGTCCACGCTGTGCATCCACTCTATCCACATCATTCACCCATATGAGTCACACTGTGCATCCACACTTTCCACATTATCTCTCCATACATTCAGCTAGGCACTGAGGGTCCTTGGTGGAGGAAAGCAGACATATGATGTAAACAAGCCCTGAAATATATTCTTGTTTTGAAAAGACATCTCATGTGTAATAAAGTGTGTTCAACTGCAGTTTGTCATCTTTGCCCTAAGCGCTTGATGACCTTTTCTTGGCACTGTCTATGGACATTTGGTCTATTCATGTCTTGTTACTGCACAAGACTGGGAGCTAGGGGTGTCACCTCCCCTCATCTGCTGTTTAATATAATCAGCTACACAACCAGTCCCCTCCTGGCCTGGCAGTCTGCCTATCCATTTAAATTGTGCTCAGTCACGCAGCAGCTTGTAATCCTTTTATGGTAGAAATCAGATTCAGAATGGGAGGGGTACAGGATCTACACTAGGGTGACCAGACATCCCCAGTTTCAGGGGACAGTCCCCTGATTGAGGACACTGTCCCCGGACCAAGTCTGTCCCCGGTTTTGTCCCCAGATTGCATTTAATAGGGGGCAGGGGCAATTTCAAAGAAAGTCAGTGCAGAAATAAAATAAAAAAAATTGAATTACACACCCCTGCTCCGCCATGCCTACTAGCATAGGGGGGTTGTATTTTTCCCATTATCTGTGCCCCTTTCTGGTGATCATGTGCTGGTCAGAGCGGAGGGAATATTTCTTCCATTTCGGGGGCATGCCCATTCAGCTTCGCTTGCATGTTATTCTGCCTTGGCTCAAATCCTGGTCAGCCACCAGCCTATCTCCTTGCCTTCCCTGGCAGAGTGATCTTCCTCCGCTCCCCATCCAGTAGTAGCCGGGGCCCGAAGAGTAAGGCCCCGTACACACGGTCGGACCGAACCGATGAGAATGAACCGAAGTTCAGTTTCATCAGACCAAACCGACCGTGTGTATAGGCCATCGGTCTGTTTTCCTTCGGTCCAAAATTTTAAAACATGCTTCAAAACCAAACCGATGGACCGCTGCCCGATCGGACCAAACTGATGGTTAGTACAGAAAAGCATCAGTTCAAAACCCGCGCATGCTCAGAATCAAGTCGACGCATGCTTGGAAGCATTGAACATCGTTTTATTCAGCACATCGTGTGTTTGACGTCACCGCGTTCTGACCCGATCGGATTTTGGACTGACGGTGTGTACACATATCAGGCCGTACGGCCAATTCAGAGGTGAACCGATGAAAACGGTCCGACGGACCAGTCACATCGGTTTGGTCCGACCGTGTGTACAAGGCCTAAGACTTGAGAGGCTGTCAGGCGAACGGTGACGGGCAGAGAGTTGCTGATTGTTGCCATTACTAGTAAAGAAAAAATATGTCCCCGGATTTCATTTAAAAAATCTGGTCACCTTAATCTACACAGTTGTGTTGTAGTGCCCAAACACTAACAAGGGTCATGCTGATAGTAGAAGAAAACCAGATTACCAGAGGAAAATCAGGTCTCCTGCCCTGCTAGACAAGTGTTGTATGAATCTCAGAACTGGATTTACAGAAATACAATTCCTTGGGAAGGTAAAGAAGCTCCCATATATTCCATGTGTATTTTGCTGTCTGCTTGGAGCTCAGACTAGGCACTTCATGTCATTATTAGTGTTGAGCAGAATATGCCATATTCGATTTCGCGATATATCTCGAATATATATTCGAATATTCGAGATATATTCGCTAAATTCGAATATTCGTGATATTTTATCGAAAGTAAATGATTGCGATTTTTCGCTATTGCGAATGCGAAAATAATTGCGATTTTTTGATAACTGCGGTAGGAGCACTCTGATTGGCTCAGAATATTCGTGATATTTTATCGAAATATCGCAACATGCGAATGCGATATTTATTGCGCAATTTCGAGAAATGCTGGAGGAGCACTCTGATTGGCTCAGAATATTCGTGATATTTTACAATACAAAATAATTGCGAATATTCGGCAAATGCGGAAGGAGCACTCTGATTGGCTCAGAATATTCTTGATATTTTACAATACAAAATAATTGCGAATATTCGGCAAATGCAGAAGGAGCACTCTGATTGGCTCAGAATATTCTTGATATTTTACAATACAAAATAATTGCGAATATTCGGCAAATGCAGAAGGAGCACTCTGATTGGCTCAGAATATTCTTGATATTTTACAATACAAAATAATTGCGAATATTCGGCAAATGCGGAAGGAGCACTCTGATTGGCTCAGAATATTCTTGATATTTTACAATAGAAAATAAAAAGTGTTTTGCATTGGTGGTGATTCTTTACTCTATCCATCTGTCACAGCCGTTTGTCAATCAAACACCTTAAAGATTGAACACGTTCATGCTGCATGCTTTGGACTTTTTTTCACTTCACATATCAAAGACATTTTTATGAAAGATTATTTTTCTATTATTGGGACTATATTTCTTTATATATTTGTTTCACTGTGTATTTCACAAGTTATTTGCGCTTGCTTATTTTATAATTTGCCCACATGTCTTGTCACTAGACATATTTTTTATTCTTGTAGAGCGACTCCATTTTCTGTCTTGTATTAATTTATGTTGTATAACATTTTTGAGTTGCTGCTGTATTCTCCCCTTTTTTAAGGTATGCGCAATTTTTTCCTTCTTACAAAAAAAAATAATATCAAACATACAAATATTCATAACAGAAACATACACAAAGCCCCCCCCCTTTTGCATCAGAGACAATCAGAGTTCTCCTACCACAGTTATCGAAAATTCGCAATCATTTTCGCATTCGCAATAGCGAAAAATCGCAATTTTTTTTTTTTCAATTTGGCAACATAATAGGATCGCCTCAGCTTAGCTACTCGGCCCAGGGTCTCTAATCATACCAGCAATGCTTTTAGACGTCGATAGGATGTGATCTGTTTTAAAAATCAAATTGAAAAAATGCGAATATTCGGAATTGCGAATATTCACCGCGAAATTCGAAATATAGCGCGATTTCTCGAATATGCTATATTCGAGTCGAATATTCGCAATGCGAATATTCGTGAGCAACACTAGTCATTATTGCCTATAATTTAATAATACTTTGGACATGCCACGAGTATAGTTATGCAATGTTTTTTTTTAACAGAAATATTAAAATATTAGTTATTATAAAATATACAATAACATTTTACTAAAGTTTTGCTCTGGAGAATGGAGAATGTCTTACTTGGTTTATTGCACTTGGCAATTAGTATTTCCAGCAAGAGCCAATGCAAGCATTGTCCCAATGTACTGCAGTGACTGGCAAATTTAGTTCTATGTAAATACTGTACATGAAACCAAGTTTGCATAGTTAAAATAACACACTAACAATTTAATATTCATTTAATTATTTAAAGAAAAAACAGCAATCTTCATTGGAAAGTCCTGAAACTTAAGTTAAGTCTGTCATGAGGAAAACATGGAGGCTGCCAGTATGAACCTCTCCTGTAATGCATTAGTTTTGCACATAAGAATATATCAAGCAAAATAAAATCAATATTATCTGTTGCAGAAATACTACATGGGCTGCATGTTGTACAGGGTTGGTGGGGCAACCAGGGGTCACCAAAAAGTAGGATATGTTAGTATGTGTGCCATATAGACCACTGGCTGACATGGATATAAAGGCTTGTTACAGGGTGTGCAAAATGGCAGTCACTGCGGAAATATCACCAGAAAGGTTAAAGGCTACAGTAAGTTCAAGTTTTTTTTCTAAAATCCAGCTCCCCTATATACAAATATACCATTAATATACCTTAGTTGCACAAAAATACAAGTTTTCTATGATTTCGAAAACCAAGCCTACCTCATCCATGACTATATTATGCAGATCACTTCACAAACTTCCTGGTATAAAGACCCAGGAAGGAGTTTACCAGCTGAACTCATTAGCGCACCTTCACCCAACAACTACAGTTTCACAGCACCTCTCGCATTCCTCCATGTGTGCATTTGCCTGGCTTCCCAGTGTCCCTTCAGACAGACAGTTATGAGACGGGATCGCTCGTTCTGGTAAAACTAGCGTTCGTAATGGAGTAAGCACATTCCTCACGCTGTAACAGACTGAAAAGCGCGAATCGTCTTTTACTAACATGAAATCAGCAAAAACAGCCAAGGGTTGCGCCATCCAAATGGAACTTCCCCTTTATAGTGCCGTCGTACGCGTTGTACGTCACCACGCTTTGCTAGAGCATTTTTTTTTTCACGATCGTGTGTAGGCAAGGCCGTTTTCACGATCGGGTTGAAAAAAACATTGTTTTTTCTAGACCATTAAAAATTTCATTTTTTTACAACCCGAAAAATGGTCGTGTGTATGCAGCATAAGTGTTTCTGTCCACTCCTTCCTTTGTACTTGTATAAAGATGGCCATGCACTATGAAATCTTATTGCACAATCTCTGTACAATTTCCTTTAGATTTATCAGAACTATGGAATCGGAGGACACACCTGAACAATTCATTCAATTTGTATCAAATCAGGCAGGCCCTTGTACTACGTAGCTGATGGGAGACCTAAAGGAGATTGTACAATCAGATTACTGTATATAGGGAGTAGGTGGAAGGTGGTATTGTAATGAGGGAGACATGGTCCAGAGTGGTGAAAACACCCTATCACACCCTGATGCAACAAGATAGCAAAGGCTTTTGGGAGATGACCTAACAGGAAGTGAATTCTGATACAAGCTGTGACGATTTAACACCAAGAATAGGCAGATAGCAAGAACAATACTTCCAAAGTTAAGATAACAGTTTTTGATGTGCTTATTTTTTTTTGTTACTGTTGGACAATGTTTACATGTTTACTCAACTTAAAATTAACTTAAAGGGTTACTATAGGTTCGAACAATAAAAACAAAATAACAAACATGTCATACTTACCTCCGCTGTGCAGCTCGTTTTGTACAGAGTGGCCCCGATCCATGTCTTCTTGGGTCCCTCAGCGGCTGTCTCGGCTCCTCCCTGCTTCAGCTAAGCCCCCTGGGAAGCGCTCTCCCAAGGGGGTTAACTTACGGGCGCGCTCCCGAGTCCTGTATTCGGCGCCCATAGCTGCCAACTACAGGACTCGGCCCTGCCCCGCAGCCCTCTCGTCGTTGGAGCTGATTGACAGCAGCGCGAGCCAATGGTTGCATTGCTATCAATCTATCCAATGAAGAGCCGAGAAGAGCCGAGAAGCCCAGCCATAGGATGCATTAAGATGAAAAAAATTGAAGCTTTACAACCCCTTTAACCGATTGCCGACCAGCGCACGCACATTTACGTCTACACATTGCAGGCAGGCAAATGGGCATACCTGTACGTCCCTTTAAATTTGCCGCCCAGCAGGAACGCATGCGTCGCCGCGTGCCTTGTGAGTGTGCCCGCAGGTGCTGGGAACTTGGTGTTCCAGGGTGGCCCGCTATTACGATTGGCAAATGCAGAACAGGGGGATGCCTTTGTAAACAAGGCATTTCCCTGTTCTGCCTAGTGACACCTTCAGTGATCTACTTTCCCTGTGATCGGGAACAGTGATTGCTGGACGTGTCACTGGTAGCTTCTTCCCCTAACAGTTGGAATCACTCCCTAGGACACACTTAACCTCTTCAGTGCCACCTAGTGGTTAACCCCTTCACTGCCAGTGTCATTTTCACAGTAATCAGTGCCTTTTTATAGCACTGATCGCTGTAAAAATGACAAGGGTCCCAAAAATGAGTCAAAAGTGTTCGATGTGTCTGCCATAAAGTCGCAGTCACGATAAAAATTGCAGAACGCCGCCATTACTAGTAAAAAAATTATTAATAATAAAAATGCCATAAGACTATCCCCTATTTTGTAGATGCTATAACTTTTGCGCAAACCATTCAATATACGCTTATTGCGATTTTTTTTACCAACAATATGTAGAAGAATACATATCGGCCTAAACTGAGAAAAAATTCACTTAAAAAAAAAATTGGGGATATTTATTATACTTTAGCGGTGCATTGTGGGCGGTTTTAACCCTTTCTCGGCCACTAGCGGGGGTTAAAAGCTCTCCGCTAGCAGCCAAAATGTGCCACACATCCGACGGTAAAATAGCAGCGTTTTACCGCTATTTTACCACGGACGCTATGGGTGGCGCCAGTGTGAAAGGGGTCTTAGGGTCATTGTCCGGTTGGAAGATGAACCTTCACCCCAGTCTGAGATCCACAGCGCTCTGGAGCAGGTTTTCATCAAGGCTGTCTGTGTACATTGCTGCATTCATCTTTCCCTTGAGCATCCCCACAGCATGATGCTGCCATCACCATGCTTCACTGCAGGGATGGTCATGCCAAAGAGTTCAATCTTTGTTTCATCAGACCAGAGAATTTTGTTTCTCATGGTCTGAGTGCCTTTTAGAAAACTCCAGGGGGGCTGTCATGTGCCGTTTACTGAGGAGTGACTTCCGTCTGGCCACTCTACCATACAGGCCTGATTGGTGGAGTGCTGCAGAGTTGTTCTTCTAGAGGGATCTCCTCTCTCCACAGAGAAACCGCCGGTTTCTTAAGAACCATGACACATCTGCTGACAGTGGGATTCTCTGCTAACAGCAGATTGTAAACATAAAAAGCCAACAGAAAAAAAATGGAATATAGTCCCTCCCCCTCAGTCCATACCAGGCCATTCAGGTCTGGTATAGATTTTGGGAGGAAGTGCATGCCAAAAAATGGTGTGAGATCCCCTCTGTGACGGTATCGGTATGATATCCCCGTCAACGTTCCCTTCTTCCCATAACGACAATCACCCCAATATTCCACGAGGAGGGATATCCCTGGAATCGCCCAGAAAGCCACACATGAGACAAGCTTACTGCTAGAACAAGACACTTTATTGACACAAAAACTCAGCTTATATGTGGTTACAGCCTGTTAGGAACGCCCCCCTCACACAGTGGGGTTTCCCATACAGATTATAGGAGACAAGTCGGAGCCGACCATGCAGACACGTTTCTTTAGATAAAGACATCAGCGGAGTTAATTACTAGGTGTAACAGCCTGACCACAATGAAGCAATCAGAATAATTAACATGAGCCACTTCTAATCATTGTAAACAGTAAGGCCGGTCTCCTTCCCACACACAATAAATCAATTACCATTTGAACTAGGGAGCTGGCTGAGGAAGGGTCATTAACATGTCAATAGCTTGTGACACATGAATCCATCTAACCCACAATTTAACCAAGCAGGGAGATTTACACTGACATCCTTCACAATGGCCCCCCTTTTTCTCCCTGCTCCGGCAAACCCGGTTGGACCTTCCCTGGTCCAGTAGGGTTGACGGGTTCAGAGCTTTTAGTCCGAGGTTAACTCCGTTTGGCGTGACTGACCTCCATTGGTAACTGCTTCCGACTCAGGTATGCCACCGGGTCGTCAGATCACACGCCGGTCAGTCCCCAAGTCTTTGTGCGATCTGCAAAGTCACCAGAAGTCAGTGTGAAGACAGCGAATGGGTCTGTGCGCCGCCGTCTAGGTGTCCCGCTATGGGAGGGGGCAGGTTATGGCTCTGAAGTGACAATCACAGGAGATTCATAAAAAGAAAAAGTTATATTTGTTGAAATGCTGTAGCACTGGTGCTCAGAGTCCGGGGGGGGGGGGAGAGGGGACTCAGAGCCCCATAAGGTCAGCCACCCCCTGCTCCCTCCGCAGCCGCCGGTTCTCCTCTTTGAGCTTCTCCAGCTCCTTCTCCAGTTCATGGAGCCTGGGGGGGTCAGCCCGCTGTGACCTCAGGTGGTTGTTCTCCTCCTCCATGCGGCTTATGCACTCCTCCAGCTCTATGTACTCACGGATCAGATCCTGCTTGCTCATGTCCTGCAGGCTCTCCACGTGGTCCTTCATCATCAGGAACTGGGTGGTGGTGTAAGGGGCCACCGGTGGGCCCTTGGCGAACATCTCGGCCCGCATCTGGGGCGCCCGCTGCGATTCCATCTCCTCCAGTCGCTTCTTCTCCTCCCAGGTCCGCTGGTTATATGACTTCCAGGACCTCTTCTTCTTGGAGGGTAGCTGGCGGTGCCTCTTTCTGCCCAGCTCCCTCCAAGGCCCCTCCGGCTCATGGCGGTCGCCCATGACCAGCTGACAATGGTGTTCCCTGTTGTCCGTAATAACAGATTGTACCATGAGGGCTTCGTAAGGGGTGCCCAATGGTTCTTCCTGACCCAGCTCCTGGGGATCCCAAGCTGAGTCTACACAATGGGCTGCTGCTGGTGGGCGGTACCCCGGTTGAGACCAATTTGACCTGGTGTTGTCGTTCATGGGGCAATTCTGCTTGAAGTGACCCAACTGTTTGCACCGGAAGCAGCGTTGTTCGTTGTCCTCCTGGCGTGGGTAGCGAGGGCTAGATGTCATCGGTCTGTTAGGCGGTTGGTATCTAGCGGCTGGTGGGTGTGAGGGCGCCGTTGGTCGTGGAGGTTGTACCCGTGGTGTGACCTGGTTTGTCTTGCGAGTATCCGCATATTCATCCGCCAACTTCGCGGCCTCTGGTAGAGTCATGGGCCTGCGATCTCTCACCCAATCTTTGACATCCGTCTGGATGTGATTGTAAAATTGCTCCAGGAGCATTAGTTGCAAAATGTCCTCTGCGGTGGTGGCCTGGCTGCTGTTAACCCAGTAAGAGGCCGACAGGGACAGCTGGCATGCCCATTCTGCGTAAGAGTCTTTCGTGGTTTTGCGTGAGTCCCTGAACTTCTGTCGGTGGGACTCTGGGGTTACTGCATAACGAGCCAGGAGCGCTTCTTTAACCCGGGCGTAGCTATGGATATCCTGATCTGGCACGGTCCGGAAAGCATCAGAAGCTTTGCCTGACAGTTTGCCTGACAATATTGCAACCCACTCTCTTCTAGCAATTCGGTGCAGGTTACATTGTCGCTCAAAATCCGCCAGGTAGTTATCAATCTCACAGTCCTTTTCATCAAAAGCTTTAAAAGCACTTATTTGTTTAGCCTCCTGTAGTTCTGCGTCCCTTATTTGTTTATCCTTCTGTAGTTCTGCGTCCCTTATTTGTTTAGCCTCCTCCGCTAACAGGTCCATCACTTTCAGAACCACATCCGGCGTTGGGTTCGGGCCGAACCACGCTAGCTTCTCTCTCATTAGCTTGTTGGTTGGTGACTCCTCCTGAATCACTGGTGTCTCCATCTCTTGTACTGCTGGCGTTGCTGCAATCCCGTCCTCCTGGTCTATCTCCATTGATTCCGCTATGATGACCCGCTTGGTTTTGTTGCTAGCAATCCTTCCAGTAGTTCTTCCAGTGTCTGCTTGGAATCCGGGTGTGAAGGGGAATAGAAGGGAAGATCCCGCTGCTACCAACCAATTGTGACGGTATCGGTATGATATCCCCGTCAACGTTCCCTTCTTCCCATAACGACAATCACCCCAATATTCCACGAGGAGGGATATCCCTGGAATCGCCCAGAAAGCCACACATGAGACAAGCTTACTGCTAGAACAAGACACTTTATTGACACAAAAACTCAGCTTATATGTGGTTACAGCCTGTTAGGAACGCCCCCCTCACACAGTGGGGTTTCCCATACAGATTATAGGAGACAAGTCGGAGCCGACCATGCAGACACGTTTCTTTAGATAAAGACATCAGCGGAGTTAATTACTAGGTGTAACAGCCTGACCACAATGAAGCAATCAGAATAATTAACATGAGCCACTTCTAATCATTGTAAACAGTAAGGCCGGTCTCCTTCCCACACACAATAAATCAATTACCATTTGAACTAGGGAGCTGGCTGAGGAAGGGTCATTAACATGTCAATAGCTTGTGACACATGAATCCATCTAACCCACAATTTAACCAAGCAGGGAGATTTACACTGACATCCTTCACACCCTCCAAAATAAATAAAAGACCCTTATTCAAGTGTGCAGCCCAGCAGACCAGAAAAGGGGGAAGAGAGCCTGTGCCCCCCCCCCTCATTAACCATACCAGGCCACAGGGCCTTAACATGGGGGTGTGTTTTAGGGGGACCTTCCCGCCCAAAGCACTTTGTTCCCATGTAAATGTGTACAAAGGTCTCTTCCCCACAATTCTGGCCAGGTGGTTGTGGGGGTGCAGGGGGTAACGTATCAGAATCTGGAAGCATCCTTTAACAAGGGCGCCTCCAGTTCCTGGTCCCCCTAATGTGAATGAGTAGGGGTACCACTTAAGGACCGCCTAACGCCAATATATATCGGCAGAATGGCACGGCTGGGCACAGGCACATACAAGTACGTTGCCCTTTAAGTGCCCAGCCGAAAGTGCAGACTTCTGGTCACCGGCATGCGGCGGGCACGTTCAATAGAGAAATATGGGGAGAAACGTGCCTTCAGAAGCAAGGAGGGAAGTAGTAATAGTAGAAGTAGTTGCTCCATGAAGGCAACCGGATCCAAGCCCTCGGCACCCTCCGGCAGTCCCAGCACCCATAAGTTATTTTGGCGGTTCCGATTTTCAGCATCCTCTGCCCTGGCTTCAAGGACTTTCACCTTGGATTTAAGTATCTACAGGTCTGCGTGGTTCTCCCTCTGAGTGTCCTCAGAGGGAGAACAGACTTGTCTCTCCACCTCCGCCACCCGCTCTCTGAACTTGTCCATGTCCCGGCGGATAAGGGCCGTCGCCAACTGGACATGGTTGATTTTCACTGTGAGGGTGGATTGGCATGTAGTAATTGCCAACATTAGGGCATCAAAGGCTGCAGAGCCAGCCTAAATCGTGTGGCAGGCCGAGAAGGGGGTATGCCTGAGTTTTGGTGGCGCACTCGCTGTGTCAGAGGTTTGTCTCTTTTGGCTCCCCTTCTTGTTCCTTCTCATTCCCCGACACTTAGGTGTATGGAAGGGTATGGAGTCAATTCTGTGCTAATTCTACACTGAGATGGGTAAAGGATAAGAGTCCAGAACGGGAGCTCCACTACCGCACGTCTGCTCCCAGCGCCATCTTGGACACGCCCCCCCATGAATGTAATACTTAGTAAATACCTATTTTCAAAAGTGATAGATCGTTTATATGTTTATATCTAAATGCACTCTTCAGTTCAGAAAAAAAACTAAAAATAAAATAATAGATACAATATGCATTGATTCATAACATGCATATAATATTTAAAGAAGAACTCCAGGCAAACAATTCAATACACAAATAAAATACAGGGACAGGAACAAATAAATCCATCTGTTTCTTTTTCTCATCAGCAATCAACAGAAATAAAATTAAGATTCCTCAATATGTACAACTGACACAAGCAAAGGTTTGCAGGGGAGTCCTACTACCTACCTGCAGGTATAGGGGACCATGTCAGTGTCCCTTTTGTCTGCAACATCCCTATCATACCGGCAGCAGTGTGGCCTCTTCATGGGGGCGCCAGACCGATTTGTCTTGTGGCCCAGTCCACCTCATAAGACAGGCGCTACACTAAAAGTGTAGCGCAAGTCAGCGGGTACTCTTTTCATGCTGCCCCCCTGCAAAGTGCTGCCCTAGGTCTGGGCCTTGTTGACCTTGGCCAAGATACAGCATTGGATCTGACTGTGTGACAGACTAACAATTATACCCCAGCCCTACAGAACTTGTTGACTGGTAGGATGTAGTTGCCACACAGCCTAGCGCAGGATGCCAACTGAAAGAGCTTTTTTACAATTACTGCTCCGATGTTGGTCATGGTTACTCCTAGTTAGTTTCCAACAGAAACATCAAGGGGCAGATCCACGTACCTCGGCGCTTCTCTCCGCCGGGCGCAGCGTATCTAAGATACACTACGCCGCCGTAACTTATTTTTTTTTCGAATCCTCAAAGAATTTACACCGTAAGTTACGGCGGCATATTGTATCTTTGGCGGCGTAAGGGCGCGGAATTCAAATGGCTGTGATGGGGGCGTGTTATATGTAAATACGTTGTGACCGACGCAAACAAAGTTTTTTTTTGAACGGCGCATGCACCGTCCGTAGGAGTATCCCAGTGCGCATGCTCGAAATTAAACCGGAACAAGCCAATGCTTCCGACGGTGACGTCATTCTACGCAAATCCCTATTCGCGAACGACTTACGCAAACAACGTAAAAAATTCAAATTTCGAACGATGGCCATACTTAACATTGAGTACGCCACCATAAAGCAGCTTTAACTATACGCCGGAAAAAGCCGAACGCAAACAACGTAAAAAAATGCGCCGGGCGGACGTACGTTCGTGGATCGCCGTAACTAGCTAATTTGCATACTCGACGTGGAATTCGACAGAAACGCCACCTAGCGGCCGGTAAAAAAAATGCACCTAAGATCCGACGGCGTACTAAGATGTACGCCTGTCGGATCGATCCCAGATGCCGTCGTATCTTGTTTTGTAGATACAAAACAAAGATACGACGCGGGAACTTTAAAATTACGCCGGCGTATCAATAGATACGCCGGCGTAATTCTTTTGTGGATCTGCCCCCACGTTCAGATTCAGACTTTGGCAGCTACAGCACAGGGTTACCTCATGCCGCGTACACACGGTCGTTTTTTGTGATGAAAAAAAAACGACATTTTTAAAAACGTCATTTAAAATCACCGTGTGTGAGGAAAACGTTGTTTTATGTCTTCTGAAAAACGACAAACAAAAAATTCAAGCATGCTTCAATTTTTTATGTCGTTTTTCAAAACGTCGTTTTTTGTGTCATAAAAAATGACCGTGTGTAGGCTAAAACAACGTTTTTTAACCCGCGCATTCTCATAAGCAAGTTATGACGCGGGCTTGAATGGAACAGAGTGCCACGGTACGTGCTGAACGTAACCGCGCTTTGCTAGAGCATTTTGAAAAAATGATGGTGTGTAGGTAACGTCGTTTTTTAAAATGAAGTTTGAAAAACTTCGTTTTTTTTCCATGCTAAAAAATTACGTTTTTTTTATCACAAAAAACGACCGTGTGTACGCGGCATAAGTATACCACCATATATCCTGAACTCTCCTACAAAAACGTAGTCACGCTTTATTTCCTTAATTTTTACGACCCTCATACATGCACACATACTTTGGTATCTTCTTGATTGAAGTTCTCATTTAAAATAAAAATGTACTGATCTCTTAGCTATTTAGATTTAATTTTTTTTACCAAGAGTGTCATATGTAAAAATTTGTAGACTTTTATGCAGTCATGGCTGTGTTAAAAAGTATCAGTCAGTTTTAGACACCCTTGCCACCGGGAGTACAATGGAGACAGGTATCTGCTCCCCCCTCCCCCCTCAAAAGGTGCCAAATGTGACACCGGAGGGGGGAGAAATGCGATCAGCAGAAGTTCCATTTTTGGGAGGAACTCCACTTTAGTTTACACTAGGCCTTGTCTAGCCAATATTATAACCATCCATTATGTTTTTAGGGTTACCATGGCGTTTGGATATAAAATTATTTTAACAAAGAAGCCTTTTATGAGAGTATAGTTTCAGTTTTCTGCCTTTACTTTTTTTAAATTATAGGTTATATAATACATTTTCTTATATATATTCTTTATTGTTTTGAGATTAGTCTGTAGTAGTCCAGCAGACAGGGTGTTGTTTATTTCCCTATTTTAGAAGGAATGAGTAGTAAAAAAAAATATTGACAGCATAGAAGGCATCTTTCCATGCCCAATAAAGTTCTCTGAAGTGAAGTGAGTGATCATTTCAATACAAAATCACAACTGGTTCATACACAGATATGCAGGATTTAGATGTTATTTTTCAGTTGTCACATCCTTCAGTGTCCACAGGAGGGCAACAAAGCAATAGGTATTCAGCACCAAGTCTTAAAATAGCAGACAATTATTATGTATACGAGGAATGCAATTCATAGACAAAACAATAAAATAAGTGATGCAGGTAACTGAAAACCTATTAAGAATGATAAAAAGACCTGGATTCTTTCCTAAATGCACATAAAATAACTGGATACTAGAATTTATACAGGTAGGTAAAGCTGATCAAGGGAATATCCAATTGCCTCTTGGGGGATCAGAAAGGAATGTTTCTTCTACTGGAGCAAATTGAGTCAAGCTTTGCTGAGGTTTTTGCCTTTCTCTGGATCAACTGTGGATATAGGAATGTGTAAGGATAGTAAAATAATTTTTTTACCCCTTTTATTGGTTGAACTAGATGGACATGTGTCTTTTTTCAACCATACTAACTATAAACTATAATTAAATATTAGCAAAAGTAAGCTTTCAAAAAATTATATACAATTCCTGTGGGTACAGTGTTGCATGACTGAATCAAAGTGTGACAGTGCAGAAAACTGAAAAATGGCATGGACAGGAAGTGGATGAAACAATTCAGTCATCAAGTGGTTAAACAGGTGTAGTGGGATATCATCCTTTTTAATGTGATATAAACTAGACTACCATTGCTGATCGAGAAGGATCTCAGCTCCCTCATGTGGCTGTGATGAGTTAGAGCCACCTGTTGTTTACCCTTTGTTCTGATACCGCAGAGAGTGTTGGGAGATTGAGTACAGGGAGAAAAGTGACTCCATTTGCCCTGGCCTGATATAGACTACATTACCCAAAGAGCAGCTGTACAATCCAGGAATGCTTTTCCTTGCGCACGGCCTGCTGGGGGAGGTAATTTAAGGGAGAGGATGTGTTTTTGGCGCTCTCTCTCTGGACCACCTCTTCAACCCAGGAAGACACCTGTGGAAGTGTCCCCATGGAGAGTAGGCCAGAACTGAGGCCTACATACACCCGGGCGGAGCACCATTGAGGAGGAGAGACGGAACCTCTGATGGAGTGATCGGACAGGCTTCCAGAATCCCTGCGACCTGTCTGAGAACCGGAGGCTGCCGTCTAGCAGGACTGTGACCGGAGATTGCAAACAAAGTGTCACGGAAGGACAAGGCCTGAACTGGTTGGGCGAGACGGGCACCTGCTCAAAGACCTACTGACTGTGTTGTTGGAGGGTGGATCGTCTACATTGGCCAGCGAGATTTCACTGTTTGGGGCTCTTTTGCCAGTTTATTTATTACCACATTGGATTACAAATTACCCCTTGCGCACCAACGCATGCCTACGTATCAGTGCACGGACTCTTGGGATAATTTGAACTGAGGTTTGGTCTGATCAACCAAACCATGTTAGTTAGGAATACCACTTAAAGACTGCCTACTTAGTTATCACAGAGTACGGATATCCATTTTTTATTCTCCAACTGGTTTTATTATATTGTTGTGTTGTGCAGTATTGTAGAGAGAGAGAGTTGTGTGAGGCTTGGCAAGGGAGTGCTTCAATGTGGATGTCTTATTGAGGGAATCCCCTTGCTGTGTGCTTGCACAGGTCTGTATAGATATTGTAGTTTAACTTACACCTATGTGTTATTACTGTTACTGACTCTGCATGGCTCTGCGGGTAGTTTGTGCAATGGTCATCACTCCTGACTGCTCAGGCCAGGAGACAACCTGTCTTTTCTCCCTGATCAAAAATACGCTGGGATCGATGGAGTAATTTCTTCTGCGTCAAAGTTGTTCGCAGAAGAAGGGCCTGCCGGGTAAGAGACTGAAGTTGGATATACTGCTGGGGGTCACGGGTTCTAACATACAGTAAAGGGCCTCTTGTCTACACGCCTCAGCCTCCACCCATGTATGCCCCGCTTTATGCCCCTTCCTCACTGCAGCTTTTATTGGCTGGTAGTGCCCCCTTGAGGAGGCCTTAAAGGCGCCCCACACGGAGGTCTCTGCGGCCGTGCCCAGAAACCCAAAACCTGGAAAGCCTTCAGTCTGTCAGATGAGTCTGTTGTCAATTCCAGGGACAGAAGTAACAGGGCGTGGTCTGAAATCCCTCTGGGGAGGATAGTAATGTCCCGGACCCTGGGCAGGACAGACATCCCCACATAGGTCAGGTCTTTGCAATAAAAGGATTTGTGGGTGGCAGAGTGACAGGTGAAGACCTGGAACAGGGGGTGCCTCTACCTCCACACATCTGTAAGGCCATAGGTATCAGCCCAAGCTGCCAGCCCTTGACGGGTGGTGCCAGAAGTGGTGCACCTGTCCATGGCAGAGTACAGGACAAGGTTAAAATCTCCTATTAGCACTACGTTATCTGAAGGGAATTGAGCTAGCTTGGCCTTAAGCAGGTTAAACAATTTAAGGGATGCAGGAGGAGGCAGATATAGGCCCACCAGGACCCACGGCAGATTATGGATCAATGCATAGACCAACACAAACCTACCTACCATCAGGATCAAGGACTAAATCAAGGAGCTTAAAGGGGAGGGTTTTGAGAACAAGAATTAAGCTTCTTAGGGTTAAGGGTTTTACCCCCACCAAATGTGTCTCCTGTAACACACACACATGGGGATTATGCTTAACTGATGAGTTTAAACCACGTGTGTTCCAGGAGAGGACATTAAGGGTAGCCATATGAGTACATTAAGAAAATATAGCAAGGAGCATCAGAATTCATGAGTCGTAGATCGTTCCAGGCAGCCACAACAAGGCCGAGGAAGGAGCCAGGCTTCTATAATAGTGCAAGTAAAGTGGCCAAAAACATTACTGTCATGCAACATAAAACATTAAACTGAGAGCCATCAAGGTAGCCCAAACTGCAGGAGGACCGTATCCCTGTCTCTGTAGAGCAGGAGTTTGAAAATGAAAGTGCGCGGCGGTGCCCCCTGCAGACCTCTGGTCACCGGCATGTGGCGGGCACGTTCAATAGAGAAATATGGGGAGAAACGTGTATTCAGAAGCAAGGAGGGAAGTAGTAGTAGTAGTAGTAGAAGTAGTTGCTCCATGAAGGCAACCAGAACCAAGCCCTCGGCACCCTCCGGCAGTCCCAGCACCCATAAATTATTTTGGCGGTTCCGATTTTCGGCATCCTCCGCCCTGGCTTTAAGGACTTTCACCTTGGATTTAAGTATCTGCAGGTCTGCGTGGTGCTCCCTCTCAGTGTATTCAGCACCAGAGACTCGTCTCTCCACCTCCGCCACCTGCTCTCTGAACTTGTCCATGTCTCGGCGGATAAGGGCCGTCTCCATCTGGACATGGTTGATTTTCACTGTGAGGGTAGATTGGCATGTAGTAATTGCCAACATCAGGGCATCAAAGGCTGCAGAGCCGGCCTGAATCGTGATGTCAGATGTGGATGCTGTCTGAGTCTCCATGTGGCAGGCCGAGGAGGGGGTAGGCCTGGGTTTTGGTGGCGTACTCGCTGTGTCAGAGGTTCGTCTCTTTTGGCTCCCCTTCTTGTTCCTTTTCATTCCCCGACACTCAGGGAGGCAGTCTGAGGGGTATGGAGTAAATTCTGTACTAATTCTACACTAAGATGGGTAAAGGATAAGAGTCCGGAACGGGAGCTCCTCTACTGCACGTCTGCTCCCAGCGCCATCTTGGACACGCCCACCCCCCCCAGAAATGTTATACTTAGTAAATACCTATTTTCAAAAGTGATGGATCGTTTATATGTTTATATCTAAATGCATTCTTCAGTTCAGAAATACAAATAAAATAATAGATGCAATATGCAATGATACATAACATGCATATAATATTTAAAGAAGAACTCCAGGCAAACAATTTAATACCAAAATAAAATATATGCAACAGAGGCAAATTATTTATCTCTACCAGACAGCACAGCCATGTCTAGCGGGAGGGGACCTGATTTTTTTCCTGCTGCAGTTTCACATTCAATTACAGCTCTTAACCTGTGGATGAACAGTGAAATTTACACTGATGTGGTCCATCTCTCTGTCACTCTGCTCCCTCCTTTTGCCAGCATGCTTCTTGCACTGCAGCCCAGCTGATTGGCTTTTTATGCTGCTTCTCCTTCCCCCTCTTTGATCTCAGTTGTAAACTACACAAGGCTGATACTAAATCAAAAATAAAATAGGTACCTACATTGCTTATATGGAGTTCAGCTTTAACATATTGGGCCAGATTCAGAAAGATCAGCGGATCTTTCTGCTGGCGTAACATATGTCATTTACGTTACGCCGCCGCAAGTTTTTCAGGCAAGTGCTTTATTCACAAAGCACTTGCCTGTAAAGTTGCGGCGGCGTAGAGTAAATCACGCGGCGGAATTCAAATTTGGCGGGTAGGGGGCGTGTATCATTTAAATGAAGCGCGTCCCTGCGCCGAACGAACTACGCATTCGCCGTCCGTAAAATATCCCAGTGTGCATTGCTCCAAATGACGTCGCAAGGACGTCATTGCTTTCGACGTGAACGTAAATTACGTCCAGCCCCATTCACGGACGACTTACGCAAACGACGTAAAATTTCTAAATTTCAACGCAGGAACGATGGCCATACTTAACATAGGATACGCCACCTAGGGGGCAGCTTTATCTTTACGCCGGCATACCTCTTACGGAAACGGCGTATCTTTACGATGGGCAAGCGTACGTTCGTGAATCGGCGTATCTACTAATTTGCATATTCTACGCCGAACTCAATGGAAGCACCGCCTACCGGCCAGCGGAAATATTGCACCCTAAGATACGACGGCGTAGGCTGTAGGTTTAAGTGTATCTCAGTTTGAGCATACACTTAAACATGCGACGGGCTTAGATTGCGAGTTACGTCGGTGTATCTACTGATACGCCGGTGTAACTCTTTGTCAATCTGGCCCCTAATCTTTTAAGTCATTGCTAATAATAGAATAAATAAATAAAAATAAAATCAGAGTGGAATCTACATGTTGCAACCTTTATTGACTTTCTGGAACAGTCTTTATTGAAATAAGATCAGCTTTGAGGTTTGACCTTCCTTTATTCCCTTCTTACCTTTATCCTTTCCAGGAAAGTGAAGAAAGCTAAGAGCCAGAAAGGCAAGTTTGCCAGACAGGTCCTTATGATAACTTAATCAATATTGGAGCTGGTTATAAGTCTGCCTAGAAATCTAGCTTTGCAAGTTGTCACTTTGTATGTTTCCTGTTCCATCATGCAGCTAATCTCTTGCAGTATTAGGCTGGATTTACACTTCTATATTTAAAATGTACAGCCAAGCCAGTTTTGTGCCAAGTTAATGATAATGTTTTCCTGACAATTTCTGTTGCTGAACATTTTACCAGCATTTTGTCATACTTTCATGCATGTATTTTCTCCCCTCTATCCTAATTATATACTGTATATTGTATAAAAATGCAGTAAACCACACCCTATGAGCCTTTATTTAAGGGGCCCCAACCTGCAATGGCAATGCAGAAAACAATTACACGCTCTGCAATTGCAGTGACTTGTTGCAGAAGAGATAATTGGACAAGGCACACTGACCAGTATTTGCTGCAGTCTCCAAATGTATTATATCACTAGAAATTGTTTGCATGAGAATAAAGGTGCAAAGTGAAATATCTGTTTGGTTATCCTTGCCAAGTGTCCAGGACTGTATTATTTCCTATTGTGTGTACATTATTACATCTATCAGTATCAAGTCATTAGAGCTGTAACCTTCTGACCACAATATTCAAGCTCCCCAGTAAATGATCTCTGCCCAGTGAGTCCTGATATTTAGGCGGACCTAACATCAGATATGCATTTGCTCAGGAATGTGATGAGATCATAGTACTCCTCCTGACAATGTGTTTATTCTCTCCAGGAAGATGGTATTATGTTTATTCACACATTATACAGGGGGGCCTTAAAAGTTCTTGGCTGTGTTCACAAATGTCTGATATGAACGGGGCCCCCTACTGCAGGCTCCCACCTTGTAAACTGCTACAAAGTTACAATGATGCAGTCTGATTTCCGGGAAAGAAGAGATTGGAGAAATTACTTACAAACAATGAAATTATCCGTGGGAAATGTACTATGGTGGACCTAAAGTAATTGTAAATCTGATTCATGAAATGAGCTGGGCACATATATCTGCAGTGTTTTCTTATCTCTCTTCAAAGCCCTGTGTCCCGTGGCTTTCTCCTGCTCCCTTATTCTGTTATCAGCATTATAACTTCTGACAAGTTCTCCGTCAACTGTAATAAAACGAGCCTGAATTTTGTGTCAGGGTAGGTGCTATTCACAGCACAGCTTTCAAAGTATCTGCCTATGTGGAGAGGGGGTGTGTGCCTTTCCTTCAATCCGCTGTCTCCCAGCGTAAGCAAAGAATCCACACCCACAGGTGAGTCAGGAAGAGAAAGTTCTAACACTATGTGCACTTTCTAAACAGTATATAAAGCTGAAGACAGCAGATATACATGTAAAATGTATGTAGGAGGATTTGTTTAATCTCTGTATATCATCTGAGGCTGTTCACATCACTGGGTATATGTGAGGGTTTACATCTACTTTAAGGCTGCATTCACACATGGGTGTTTTGAATTGTGGGCAGAATCACTGTGATTCTGCCCGCAAATGTGACAAATTGCACAATGCGATTAATGGCACCTAAAAACGCGGTGCGGTTGTTCCGTGGCTGTTGCGCAGTGGATCGAACTGCGATCATGCCAAATCACATCACGCAAAGCTTGTTGCCCAACAAGCTTCACGTGATGCAATTTGCCACATTTGCCGTGTGATTTATTGCATGACAACCATGGCAGAACCACACCATGTTTTAAGGTGTCATTAAAAGGAATGGCATCTGAAATTCATGTTGTACAATTTGTCATTTTAGCAGAGCGTTTTGACATTGTGGGCTGAATCACAGTGATTCTGTCCAACATTCAAAATGCCCAGGTGTGAATGCAGCCTTTATACTGTGTCATGTCAGGAATGAGTTCATGCAGACTTGTAAAATTACTGAAATGTCCACTTTAACCTTTCTCGTATATGCGCACATTGTTAATAGAAAATTATAAGATTTAAAGGGCATTTGTACAAAAAGCAGCATTATCATACTTAGGAAAAAGAAAAAACTGTGCCAACTAATACATATACTCAGCAAGCAAGGCTGGTATAGATATGACAGTGTGAACAAAGTCCAATTGAATGTTGAATAATAAATGGACGCCTTAGATGATAAAACGCAGGACTAACCACACCCAGGTGCACTTGATATCCATGGACACCACCACCATATGGAAAGCAGCTTACCAGATTGCAGATAAAAAACAGGGGTGTATGATAATCCAACAGTGAATGAACCAGGGTATATCAAAGCCCCAGCAGGGTTGTGCTCAGATTATAAAGATTCAGATCTGTATCGGGCGACCGATCCATGGGTCATAAACATAATCAAAAGAAACCGGACCATAGCGTGATACCATTTAAAATGCAGGTTTATTAGGTATAAAAATTCTTACTCACAGACATCCGTGAACAGTAAGCATGTAACAAACAAATGACGGCCGGCACAATAGGAGCCCTTCCTCCTTCCGTTTCGTCTTGACGTTTTCAATGGGGATGGGCTCTGCAATGATTCACCGCTATACTCCAAAGACATGTTGGTTAGGTAAATTGGACCTCGTCCAAATTGGCCCAGTATATATGTATACATGTGTGTATGACTGTGTGTCCCTAGCATGTCATGATCCTACGGGGGGAAAAATGACTGCACCAGCCAAGCCAACACTGGCTGGAGAAAGCGCCCAGAGGCGATTCAGTTTGCATGCGTTGCGCTATACAAGTCATTCATTCATTCATTCATATATACACCCAAGCCTTGTTTTGATCACAAGGAACAGGAAATAGAAAAAACTCCATGTTGGATATGGGAAAAAGGGCTAAATCCGCAAGGAGGAAGGGCTCCTATTGTGCCGGCCGGCATTTGTTTGTTACGTGCTTACTGCTAGGCCTAGTACACACGAGAGGATTTATCCGCGGATACGGTCCAGCGGACCGTTTCCGCGGATAAATCCTCTCGAGGATTTCAGCGGATTTGGATCCGATGGAGTGTACTCACCATAGGATCGAAATCCGCGCCGAAATCCCCTCGCGATGACGTGTCGCGCCGTCGACACGATGATGACGCGGCGACGAGCGCGACGCTGTCATATAAGGAATTCCACACATGCGTCGAATCATTACGACGCATGCGGGGGATCCCTTCGGACGGATTGATCCGGTGAGTCTGTACAGAGCAGCGGATCAATCCGTTGGGATCGATTCAAGCGGATAGATTTGTAGACATGTCTACAAATTTTTATCTGCTGGAATCGTGAAATTCCCGCGGATAAATATCCGCAGGAATGTACACACCATAGAATCTATCCGCTGAAACCGATCCGCTGAGATTTTTCAGCGGATGGATTCTATGGTGTGTACGGGGCCCTAACGGATGTCTGTGAGTAAGAATTTTTAAAACACCCAGTGTGCATGAGGCCTAAGTGTGAGACACTTTTAACACATCATCTCATTATCTTATCATTACCATATCATTTCTCATGTTGTGTTCACTGCTCTGCTCCTACAGATAACCATCTTTCAATAACATTTCCAACATTTGTTTGCTGTGTATGAAGGAAATTACATCTGCCTTGATATTTCCTATGGTAATCATCTTTCAATAACATCTCCAACACGCATTTGCTGTGTATCATTGAAACAAAATCTTCCTTGCTATTGTTCATTGTAAATGCAAAACATTGACACAGACCTAGCTTTCCTGATGCCTTGCCTGATCAAAGAACTGATCATATCCTAATTTCTCTCACCTATATTTAATTCTGTATTTAATTCTGTAGTGTAGAAAGCTTTCAGGCTATAGATGGCTCAGCTTTTGTTTTTTTATCAGGCAGTGGGCTGATTAAAACAATGCTGGACAGATTCCCCTATCCACACAAGCAAGGTTGATGGGGAAACCCTTCCTGCTGCACTATTGTATAGTGACAGTGTGGACTCCTTTCTATCAGAATACATCAATCAGCACTGCAGCCAATTGCCTGAGGCGTAAATCGTATGAAAATTTACCAATAGTCTCGTTCAAGAGGAGGTGGTGATCATTAGATCTAAATGTCCCAGTAATTGTAAAGTTATTTGTACTCCTACATATCATCTAATGACAGGAATAACACATATGTTGATGAACGCTATACAAGAAAATGCTGTTTAGCGTTGCATAGTGGATTTACAGTAAATAAACTTTGAGCTTCCTTACCCACTTGAGTAATACTGTTTCCATTTACTGCTATGTTGCAAAGCTTTAAAACAACTATACAGTAGATCTATGATTTGCAATAACTTTTGCCAAGTGACATACACTATATTACCAAAAGTATTGGGATGCATGCCTTTACACGCACACAAACTTTAATGGTATCCCAGTCTTGGTCTGTAGGGTTCAATATTGAGTTGGCCCACCCTTTGCAGCTATAACAGCTTCAACTATTCTGGAAGGCTGTTGACAAGGTTTAGGAGTGTCTATGGGAATGTTTGACCATTCTTCCAGAAGCGCATTTGGGGTGGAGGAACTTGACTGACCTGAACAGATTCCTGACCTCAACCCAATAGAACATCTTTGGGATGAATTAGAGCGGAGACTGTGAGCCAGGCCTTCTTGTCTTTATCAGTACCTGACCTTACAAATGCGCTTCTGGAAGAATGGTCAAAGATTCCCATAGACACACTCCTAAACCTTGTGGACAGCCTTCCCAGAAGAGTTGAAGCTGTTATAGCTGCAAAGGGTGGGCCAACTTAAAATGTAACCCTACAGACTAAGATTGGGATACCATTAAACTTCATGTGTGTGTAAAGAATGTGAGACACTTGAGGCATAATTTGTGGTTACAAACACTTTATGTGTGTGCTATATACACTGCAAGTAGGCTTAGGTTCTTTATACATTCTCCCTTTAAACAGCTCTAATGTTGGCCATACAAGGATCGAAATTCACCCGGTTCAGCAGGGAGTGGCCGAATTTTGGTCCATGTATGGCACTCTGGTTGAACAGAAGTCTTCCAATCAACTTCTGTTCAATCAGCCTGTTGGAACATTTCCACACAATAAGCATTGCATGCTACAGCCTGCAGTTATGGTCTATGTATTCTGATGGCGGGGAAGTCTACCTGCTGTCGGGAATACAATCACACAGCGTAAATAGGGAAATCAGGTCAGTTTTTTTCATTAAACCTGCTGGCTGAATGAAAAACATAAAAATGTATAGGTAACTTTACCTTTTATTTAAAATTAGGGATGAGCTTCGAGTTCCAGTCGAACTCATGTTCGACTCGAACATTGCCTGTTCGCCTGCGGCCTGCTAGGTTGCATACTCAGATAAAGGGTCTGGTATGGATTTTTGGGGGGAACTCCACGCCATGTTTTTTTATTTGCGGTGGAGTTCCCCTTAAATTCCATACCAGACCTGAAGGGTCTGGAATAGATATTTGGGGGGAACCCCACGTCACTTTTTTTTAATTTGATGCAGGGTTCCCTTAATATCCATACCAGACAATACCAGACCCCCTAGGTACTTTTATTGTTTCACTTTAAGCATTATTAAAATCACTGCTCCCGAAAAAACATCAGTTTTTAAAACTTTTTTTGCATTGATTATGCCCCCTGGGGCAGGACCCGGGTCCCCAAACACTTTTTAGGACAATAACTTGCAAATTAGCCTTTAAAATTAGCACTTTATTTTTCAAACGTTCGAGTCCCATAGACTTTATGGGGGTTCTAAAATTGACACAAACTTTTGGTCTGTTCCCAGGCCCTGGTGCGAACGAGGGGTCTTCGGCTCATCCCTATTTAAAATCTGGCCAAGTCCGCGGTTCCCAACTATGCACACCACAGAATAAACTTTCCCAGTGTGCTCCAAGAAGCACTGCATCATTCACAATCCTAGCAAAGCCACTGCACAGTTGTAGGATTAACGTTAAAAAAAATATATATATTTTAAAAATATCAATGTAATCATTGTGGCAAATCTTAGCAACCAATTACACAGCCTGACTAGCATCTAAATGACTAAGTGATAGAAACAATGAAAATACAAAGCGCCAACTATAGACAAGATGAGAATGGGAAATCAGACCACAGATGCAGTGGTAAAGTCATAGGTGATGAGTGTGCTGGAATGAGACTAGTATTTTTTTCCACTATGTTTATACTATACTCTGTGATTCAAAGAACTTGGAGTTTGCCCAAGGGAATATCTGTACAACCAGCCCCCCTAGGCTGTAACACATCCAGTAGACCAACACTAAAATAGTAGCACTGGAATATACTTCATAAAAAATAAAACTCTAGTCAAAGCCTTCTTTTTTAGTTCTGGATAGAACAGGGAAGTTTTGAACTTTTTACTTGTTTTTATTACAGGAATGCTATCCACTTCTCCCCCCAAAAAAAAAAAAAATTATATATATACGGGCCCAGATTCAGATAGGTGAGCGGATCTTTAGATTGGCGTAACCTATCTGATTTACGTTACGCCGCCGCAAGTTTTTGAGGCAAGTGCGTATCGCAAATTCCCCGGCGGAATTCAAATTCCGCGGCTAGGGGGCATGTAACATTTAAATCAGGCGCGTCCCCGCGCCGAACGAACTGCGCATGCGCATTGCTCTAAATGACTTTGCTAGGACGTCATTGGTTTCGACGTGAATGTAAATTACGTCCATCCGTATTCGCGAACGACTTAGGCAAACAACGTAAAAAATTCAAAACTCGGCGCGGGAACGACGGCCATACTTAACATAGGATAACCCCTCACATAGCAGGGGTAACTATACGCCGGAAAAAGCCGAACGCAAACGACGTAAAAAAAAATGCGCCGGGCGGTCGATCGTTTCTGAATCGGCGGAAATCCTCATTTACATATTCGTCGCGTAAAAAAAACGAAACGCCACCTAGCGGCCGGCCTGGAATTGCAGCCTAAGATCCGACGGTGTAAGTCACCTACACCTGTCGGATCTTAGGGGGATCTATGCGGAACCTGATTCTACGAATCAGGCGCATAGATCCGACCGACGGAACTCAGAGATACGACGGCGTATCAGGAGATACGCCGTCGTATCTCTATCTGAATCTGCCCCATTATTTTATTTTTTTTGTCTAGATTTAAGCTTTAACACATAGTTAATTACTAAAGGTATGAAGGAGTTTTTCACTTTACTGCCTAAACTAATTAAACGCATTCTAATGCTTTGAATTTGTTTATGAACTATCACATGATGAAACCAGAAATGATACCTCTTTTACTCATTTTGATTTACTGGGTGGAATGATTTATAAATAGTTTATATTTATATTGTGTTTTTCTTATATTTATAGAATTCTTGGTTTAGAGAGAAAGGGCATTATTATAGAGGCTCTTTCTGAAACTCTTGAACTTTATTTGTTCTAAATTTAGAACAATGTCAATAAAGCCTAAGAGATCCTTGCCAGAGCTGTTTTGCCTGCCAGTGTCTGCTATTCCAATCAGTATAATTGTTGTGAGCAATTGCTCATACAGACCTATTAGGCAATGGAAAACAGAGCGGACTGGAGTCTATTATGAAACTGATTCATGCCTTGGCAAGGACCATTACCTAGATTCGATGTTTTACAGCACTGTAATTGTATCATTGTGAATCAACTTTGCCATATATGCACTTAATCTGCAGATCCATCCTTTACTTTGACAAGGTCGAAATGAAGGCATTTAAAATATGCAGAAATAGCATCCAGTACTTGCTAAATGCTGAGGTCCATTTCATATCCTCCAGCCTTGCCTTTTCTCCCTTCACCGACACCAACCACTCCAGCGGCACAATTAATTTGCGTAACAGGCAAATAATGTGCGTCTGGCAAAGTACTGCTGTCCTGCCATCAATGGCTTCTGGTCACAGACTGCTCTTTTAACTACTTCAGCCCCGGAAGGATTTACCCACTTCCTTACAATTTTTTGCGATATGGCACTGCACCGCTTTAACCACTTGCAGACTGCCGCATGTACATGTATGTCGGCAGAATGGCACGGCTGTGCAAAGCAACATACCTGTACGTTGCTTTGAACTTGCCGCCATGCATGCATGTGCACGCCCCTGCCACGTTCTTGCTGAGCTTCCTCGTGGGTCCCGCAGACTCGATGTCCGCCATGTGGCAGCGATCGTCTCACGGAGCGGCAGAACGGGGAGATTCCTATGTAAACAGGGCATTTCCCTGTTCTGCCTAGTGACAGGACAGTGATCTACTGCTCCCTGTCATCAGGAGCAGTGATCACTGTTGTGTCACAGGTAGCCCACCCTCCACAGTTAGAATCACTCCCTAGGACACACTTAACCCCTTGATCGCCCCCGGTTTTTAACCCCTTCCCTGCCAGTGTCATTTACACAGTAATCAGTGCATTATTAGAGCACTGATCGCTGTATAAATGACAATGGTCCCAAAATGGTGTCAAAAGTGTCCGATGTGTCCGCCATAATGTCGCAGTCACAATAAATATCTCAGATCGCCGCCACTACTAATTAAAAAAAAACATAAAAAAATGCCATAAATCTATTTCAGATTTTGTAGACGCTATAGCATTTGCGCAAACCAATCAATATACGCTCTGATTACTGTATAAATGTAGCTCTGATTACTGTATAAATGTCACTGACAGGGAAGGGGTTAACACTAGGGGGCGATCAAGGTGTTAAGTGTTCCCTAGGGAGGTGTTTCTTACTGTGGGGGGAGTGTACTGACTGGGAGTAGAGAGAGATCGCTGTTCCTGATCACTAGGAACAGCAGATCCCTCTTTACTCCTGTCAGAATGGGGATCTGTTTGTTTACATTGACAGATACCCCTTCTGGCTCTATTTTGAGCGATCACAGCGTGCGCACACCCTATACCTCTTAAGGCGGCTGACGTATACATACAGCGTTTTGCGCAGCCAAGCCATATAACAATAGTGGCTGGTCGGCAAGAGGTTAATAGGGAACCATCTTCTTTAAAGTAGCTGCAGGAGCTAATAAAGAGAAGGTGCAGAGATGGAAAAGATTGAGCAACCAAACTGTCGGTATTAGGGAACATCAGTTCAGCAAAGAAGTGGAGGCATTAATGGTGATCTTTTTTTTAAATGCCATATTTAACCCAAATTAGGATCTCAACATAAGTAAGAACCTACTTGCATCACTGGTAGTATAACCTACAAGCATCTCTCCTGTAATCATATAATCACAAGTATCCAGGGCTAAGGATGAGCCAAACCCCCCCCCGGTTCGGTTAGAACCAGAACTTGCGAACAGGCAAAAAATATGTTCAAATACGCGAACACCATTAAAGTCTATGGGGCACGAACATGAAAAATCTAAATACCAAGGCTTATATGCATGGTATTGTCATAAAAAGTGTTTTCGGGAGCAGTGATTTTAATAATGCTTAAAGCGGGGGTACACTCGAATTTTTTTTTTAACATTAGATTGAGGCTAATTACTGGAGGCAGAATCTTTTTTTTTTTTTCTAAATCACGACGGTCGCATACATGGCGTCATGAGTTGCCTAACGTCGGTGCGGCTCTATACGGTGCCTGCGCACCGACGTTCAGCTACTTTCGACAATTCGTGACGCGCTGTATGCGACCGTCGGAAGGCTGTCAATCAAATAGGAACGCCCAGTCCTGCAGCCCATATCCGGAAGCGGCGGAGAACATCTATCTCTAAAACGGTAAGTACTGCATTGATTTTAAACAAAACACCCTTTCAGCTTTCGGCACTGTCACGCTTTGAATGACAATTGCGCGGTCATGCGACGTGGCTCCCAAACAAAATTGACGTCCTTATTTTCCCCACAAATAGAGCTTCATCTTGGTGGTATTTGATCATCTCTGCAGTTTTTATTTTTTGCGCTATAAACAAAAATAAAGCGACAATCTTGAAAAAAACACAATGGGCTAGATTCAGTAAGAATCGCCTATCTTTAGGCGGGCGTAGCGTATGTCATATACGCTACGTCGCCGTAACTTTGAGAGGCGAGTCCAGTATTCTGAAAGAATTTGCGCCCGAAGTTACGGCGGCGTATCGTATATGGGCCGGCGTAAGCCCGCCTAATTCAAAATAGGCTTGTAGGTGGCGTGTTGTATGCTAATTAATCGTGACCCCGCGTAATTGACGCTTTTAACTGAAAGTATCCCAGTGCACATGCTCGAAATCATGCCGCAAATAGTCAATGCTTTTGACGTGAACGTAACTTACGCACAGCCCTTTTCGCGTCCGACTTACGCAAATTACGTAAACGACGCAAAATTCGATGCTGTCCCGACGTCCATACTTAACATTGGCTACGCCTCATATAGCAGGGGTAACTTTACGCCGGAAAAAGCCTTACGTAAACGGCGTAAAACAATGCGCTGGGCGCACGTACGTTTCTGAATCGGCGTATCTAGCTCATTTGCATATTCTACGCGGAAATCAAGGGAAGCACCACCTAGCGGCCAGCGTAAATATGCACTCTAAGATACGACGGTGTAGGAGACTTACGCCGCTCGTATCTAGGCAACATTGAGGCGCATCTGATTCTATGAATCAGGCGCCGAGATGCGACGACCAGCATTCGGAGTTACGACGGCGTATCTGGAGATACGCCAACGTAACTCCTTTATGAATCTAGCCCAATATTTTTTACTTTTTGCAATAATAAATATCCCATTTTTTTTTTAAACAATTGTTTTTCTCAGTTTAGGCCGATACGTATTCTTCTACATATTTTTGGTAAAGAAAAATCGCAATAAGCGTATAGTGATTGGTTTGCGCAAACGGTTAAAGCGCCTACAAAATTGGGGATAGAATTATAACTTTTTTATTATTATTATTATTTTTACTAGTAATGGCGGCGATCTGCGATTTTTGTCAGGACTGCGATATTACGGCGAACACATCGGACACTTTTGACACATTTTTGGGGCCATTCACATTTATACAGCGAACAGTGCTATAAATATGCACTGATTACTGTATATATGTCACTGGCAGGGAAGGGGTTAACACTAGGGGGTGATCAAGGGGTTAAATGTGTTCCCTGCTAGGTGATTCTTACTGTGGGAGAAGGGGACTGACTGGGGGAGGTGACCGATGGTTGTCCCTATGTACAAGGGACACACCATCGGTCCCCTATCCCTAACAGGACGTGGATCTCTGTGTTTACACACAGAGATCCACGTTCCTGGCTCTGTGACTGCCGATCGCAGGTGCCTGGCGGACGCGCGCCCCCCAGTTGTGGGAGGCCAGAGGCTGTATATTGACGGCCTCCCGGCACTGTAGAGCCACCTTGTGGCCGTCAATAGTCGATGGCCGGATGGGAAGTCATTTAAAACTGATTGCTGCTGTAATAAATTGTCGGGTCGATACAGATAAAATCATTGATAAAAACGGCATGGGTTCCACCCCAGTCCACTACCAGGCTCTTCGGGTCGGGTATGAATATTAAAGGAAACCCTGCGCCAATTTTTTTTAAAAATGGTGTAGGGGCCCCCCTCAAAATCCAGACCAGCTGGTCTGGTATGGATTTTAAGGGGAACTCTGCGCCATTTTTTTTTTTTTAAATGCCATAGGGTCCCCTTTAAAAATCCGTACCAGACCCTTATCTGAGCACGCAACCTAGCAGGCCACAGGAAAAGTGGGGGGGACGAGAGAGCGCCCCCCTCCTGAACCGTACCATGCCACATGCCTCAACATGGGGAGGATGCTTTGGGATCTGACTGACATCTATGGTCTCCTTTTCATTTTTTTTATGATATTTTTCAAAATGTTTGGTTTTCAATACTTTTTCTTTGTTTTCCTCCTAAAATCGTATCCTAACCACAGAACTGAAAGTAAACTCCTAGTCCCCTAACTTAGGCCTGGAATTCCATCACTGGAGCTTGTAGACATAAATCTTTTGGAGCACAAAGAAACACCTTCTGCAAGGATCATCTCTATTATGATAATGTGTAGATAAACTGCATTTCTAATGATGATGGTAACAAATTTCTCTCTTCAAGCTATACTGGGAAAAGTGACCCTATTTCTGTCTATAGCCACCGTACTGTTCCTAAAAATAGCTAACATCTGCCCTATACTTTGAAGGTAGCAGGCCCAGCAACATAAAGGGGGTTATTTACTAAAGGCAAAGTGCACTTGAAATTGCACTGAAAGTGCACTTGGAAGTGCAGTCGCTGTAAATCTGAGGAGTAGATCTGAAATGAGGGGAAGCTGCTGATTTTATTATCCAATCATGTGCAAGCTAAAATGTTTTTTTATTTTCCTTGCATGTCCCCCTTAAATCCACAGAGACTGCACTTCCAAGTGTACTTTCAGTGCACTTTGCACTTGTAGTGCACAGTGGATTTGCCTTTAGTAAATAACCCCCAAAGTGCCAACAACCTAATGCAGAGCATCTTCTTTGTATATGTGTTACAACATGCCATAACCTCGAGATATGGACTTTACTGGACATCTGAAGGTATGCTGTGGTATCTGGCACCAAGCCATCAGTAGAATACCCTTTATGTTGTAAGGTGGGACCTCCATTGATTGGACCTGTGTTTTCAGCACATCCCTCAAATGCTAGGAATCTCGAGAATTAGGAGACCAAGCCAACACTTTCTAACTTATTGTTGTGTCCCAGAAACCATTCTTAATTTCATCACACCAGGCCATCTTCTTCTAATGCTCGGTGGTGCAGTTCTGATGCTCAAATGCCCATTGTAGGCACGTTTGGCTGTGGACACGGGTCAGCTACAGTAGCCCTTCTTTTGGATTGGGCTACATGGGCCGGGCTTCGTTCCCATGTGCATCAATAAGCCTTGATCACCCATGATCCTGTCAGTTTGCCGGTTTTCCTTCCCCCACTTTAGGTAAGTCCAGAGCACTGCAGACTGGGGACGGGAGCTGCAATTTTAGAGATGCTCTGACCTAGTCATCTAGCCATTACAATTTGGCCCTTGTCAACGTCACTCAAATTTTTCCACATATCACCTTCAGGGATAACATGTTTACTTGTTGCCTAATATATCCCACCCACTTTCAGATGCAATTGTAATGGGTGTGTTATTCACTTTACCTGTGGTCATAATGTTATGCTTGATCAGTGTGTGAATATATATATATATATATATATATATATATATATATATATTTACAGTGGTGTATCTAGGGTATGGCAGCCATGGCAAGTGCCATGGGCACCATATGAAGGGGGCGCTGGTGAGTGGCTGGGCAGCAAGGCACTTACCAGGGTCTAAGGGGGCCTTTCTTCCCCGGCTCCCAAGCATAGGCAGGCTCTCCTTTTCAGCACCTTTGCTAATGGACAACGGTAGCGCTGCAAGTGGAACTATTTCTCATTTGGCAGTCTTACTCCTGTGTGTGCAGTCACTGGTTGTGGAGTAAGCAGGCAGGTGGCCGCATTTTCCGATGCAACCTCTATAGTTCCGGCTACAACATCCCTGCCAGCTGAATATCACTCCGCCGCCTGCTGTCAGGGATGCTGTAGCTAGGACTATAGCGGTGGCATCGGGCCTGGATTAACCCCATTGTTTTTATGCTCAAAACAAGTCCTGCCCCCAGCCTGCTGCCACTGTGGGGCCACCACAGCACACAATTGGCCTGTATCCACAGCTGAGAAATTGGAAACGATTGGTTGCCAGAAGCACCCTTGGCAGAGGAGGAGGATGTAAACTTTCTCCTCCCTGCTCTGCCTCAGAGTACCCCACCCCCCCTCTCTCTCTCTCTCTCTATATATATATATATATATATATATATATATATATATATATATATATATATATTTGGTACGTATAACATAATTTGGAACGAATGCTTGATCTCTATATCTTTGGGACACAATGAAATCATTAGGTAAATAATAAAATCTCTTGGTTTTATCAAGTATAAGATCTAAAGGTTATATATGAGCACAAACATAACTGATAGTAGAAGTTGACTGTTACCTCAGATGACATTTCTCTATTTCTGGGTAAAACATTTTCATTTAAATATTTATATTTTAAATCATAACCATATTGTATTTTTCCACAGTAGTAATTCTTACAGAACTTCCAAATATAGCAAATGTCATTTTAATATAATTTATCATATCTGCTAGGGAGGAATGCCTTTTGAAATGATTATTTTACTATATTTGTCAGTAACAGAAAAATAAATGAATTGTGAATCTTAGATATTAATTCTATGAATATTTTTTTTTTTTTTTTTTAACAGAGAAGTTTTATGAATATTTTAGATTGTGTAACACCAGATATGAAATTACACAAACGGTGGATTAAGGAATAAAAGAAAGGTCCATGAAAAGCTTAGGCAAATCAGAGCAGACCTTGCAAATCTTGGACATGACTGCCAAGTGCAGTGGATCTCAACCCACTGCTGGGTCTACATAATTGTTGCGATATATACAAACTCTGCATATTTCTCTATGGTTATATAGTCCTGGAAGACAGTAGATGCTAAGACTGGTTTCATCACTGGGCAATGAACCAAAGCCCATACTGTCAAGCAGAGTGATCTTTGCTCAACAGTACAAGTATAGCCTTGGCGATATGGGGGAGAGAGAGAGAGAATGGCGCAGTAACACGTGATCGGGTACAGAATGTAGCCACTGCCCACCAATGTTAGGGAGTTAAATTTCAAAGCCGATGCGGGGAGGAAGGGGACCACATTGCTAAAACATGGCCAATGATCACTAATGATGGGAGCCTAATATAAGGTCTGGTGTCACCCCAAAATCACCTCCATCCCTATTACAATACATATATACATGGGGTTCGCCCTGGGACTTTAAATAAGGTAAATATGGTAAGCTAAAAAACATATCATGATAGAAAAAAGTTGATTTATTAAAGTTTGTTGCACATGTAAGACACAAAAGCAATAAATACTAATACGCCGGTGGAATCAGGGATTATTGACCTTGCCCAGCCCATTGGTGAGTATGGGGTCCTACAGTTTGACCCCGATGATGACTCACCTCCCTGCCTATTTTATGCTGCATCCATTAATTTGATTTACTACTTGTATTACAGATATAGCAAAGCATTTACCCCTGAAGAGCGAGCGCGATCTCACGAAACGTCGTCGGGTATTACTGATGCTTGCATATTTCTCTGACGTTTGTAATTGGTATATACTGTTTACCATGTATGTGGACGGATCCATGTTCACATTGTATGCATATTTTATCAGCCTGTATTTATTGCTGTTGTGTCTTACATGTGCAACAAACTGTAATAAATCTACTTTTTTTCTATCATGATATGTTTTTTGACTTACCATATTCACCTCATTTAAAGTTCCAGGATGAACCCCATGTATATAACTAATGTAGGGAGTGACATACATAATAAGGTTACTGGACACCAAAGCTAGGGTAGGAGGTGAAATATTGTGCTGATGCTCCATCAATGTGGGGAAGAGATAAATTAAACTGCCATTGACCACCTGTGCTCTGTGAGATACATACTCCTGACCATTGCACTGTGGTTTATGTACTCCTGACCTTTGCACTTTGCAGGTTTCACACTAGTGACCTGTCAGAACTCCTGACCCCTGCCCTCTGTGCATTACACACTGCTGATCATGCACTCCATGCATTAAATAGTACTGACCCATGGGCTCCATGCCTTGCATAATTCTGACCCATGTAAGCTTTGAATTAGACATTCCTGACCCATGCGCACTGTGTTACGTACTACTGATCATTGCACTTTGTGCTTTACATACTCCTGACATCTGCAATCTGTGTTACATACGCATGACTCCAGCACTTTGTGCATTACATACTCTTGAATCCTTATCCACACTCCTGACCCAGCACTCTGTGCATTACATACTCTTAAATCCGTATCCACACACCTGACCCTGCACTCTGTGCATCACATACTCTTGAATCCGTATCCACACTCCTGACCCTGCACTCTGTGCATTACATACTCTTGAATCCTTATCCACACTCCTGACCCTGCACTCTGTGCATTACATACTCTTGAATCCATATCCACACTCCTGACCCTGCACTCTGTGCATTACATACTCTTGAATCCGTATCCACACTCCTGACCCTGCACTCTGTGCATTAAATACTCTTGAATCCGTATCCACACTCCTGACCTTGCACTCTGTGCATTACATACTCTTGAATCCTTATCCACACTCCTGACCATGCACTCTGTGCATTACATACTCTTGAATCCTTATCCACACTCCTGACCCTGCACTCTGTGCATTACATACTCTTGAATCCGTATCCACACTCCTGACCCTGCACTCTGTGCATTACATACTCTTGAATCCTCATCCACACTCCTGACCCTGCACTCTGTGCATTACATACTCTTGATCCGTGCACCATGCCTCTTTATGCCCCTCATACTGTTAACGCAATTTCACCACATCCACAATTTCCTGTAGCACTCTATTCCACCTTATTACCTTTCTCAGGGCACCTGAGTAATATAAATCTGTGTTCCATATTTTGTGTAAGTGGTAACATTATCTACAGGAAATTATTAAACAATTATTTAAAAAAAATCAAGAACAACAAAAGCACAGCTGTTTATTATGCAAAGCATCTTGTTCAGTTTAGTTGTGCTCTGAAAAACATGGATATCGCAGGGCTGTCCAAACACAACTATATCCTAGCTCAAACTACTTTCATGGTGAGGTAACTTATGTTTACTATAATTAAACAACAAATATAATGGAAATGAGGAAATTAAGCATTTCAGATGAATGTGCAATACATGATGAACCTTAAGCTTTTTAGAATTATAAATAATAGTTTACTTACATATATTTCAAGTGTCTGTAATAACTTCAGTTAATGAATGAACTCATCTGTTACGTACTGTATGTGTCTCAGGCTGCCACTTATACACCGCATTTGGGCATAGGTGGCTTAACTAACAAACGCAGACATCTGGTACCTTTAGTGACCCTTATTAATGGTCACACAACATACACTGAAAAATACATCATATTTCTTCTGGTTAATGAAATATCACATCAAAGCAGGCTTTTGCTTCCCAGGTATGGGTGAGTTTTCAGCAAACTAGGTTTAAAACATTGAGGCTGGGTTTATCCGCATCCAATTCGCATGACAGGAGACTGTAACTGGCCCTGAATGGAGCCAGTTCACACACCTCCGGGGCGGCCGCAGTCCACACTGGAAAAGGGTCCTGTGCATCTTTGGCTCCATTTCAGGTCTGTATTCAGGCAAAAATTCAGACCAGATTTATACCTCAAATGGAGAACAGGGAAGCACTGGACCCCCTGCTCTGAGCCGCAGCCACAGATAGTGTAGACCCCGGCTGAATGTGCACATAGGGATGAGGAAAGACAGACCTTTCTGATAGTCATAGTAAAAATAAAACAGTTTAGGAGCTTTACTACGTCTATACTCAAAGTCAAAAGCCTTTATACATGACCCTTTTACTGCTTAAGGAGTCTGCCAAGGCTGCACTCTTCTTTAGCGCTACAGAGCCCAGTCTGTCTCATAGAGAGGTAAGCAGAGCAGTTACATACTTATATACTTACATAGTAGGTAAGATTGAATAAAGACAATAGTCCACCAAATTCAACCTGTGTAGGCCTGTTATGTTTAAGACCCCTTTCACACCAAGGCGCTTTGCAGGCACTATAATGCAAAAAATAGTGCCTGCAAAGCGCCCTGAAAGAGCGGCTCCATTCACTCCAGTGTGAAAGCCTAAGGGCTTATACACTTGAGTGGTGCGCTGGCAGGACGGATAAAAAAAAGTCTTGCTAGCTGCATCTTTGAGGCGCTGTAGGAGCGGTGAATATACCGCTCCTAAAGCGCCACTGCCCATTGAAATCAATGGGCAGTGCCTCCGGCAAAGCGGCGATTTGTGGGCGGTTTTAACCCTTTTTTGGCCGCTAGCAGGGTGAAAAGCAGCAAAAACTACGGTAAAGACGCCCCCACCACCCCAGTGTGAAAGGGCTCTAATTGAAGGTTTATCTATATATGAGATTTTAATGGTTACATATTTTTAATTAGAAGTAAATTGTTGTTTGAACTAGACATATGGAAAGAATACGTGTGTTGTATAACCAACCATTTACTGGTAATATGAAAAAACAACTGAAACATGCTGCAAAATATGGACTGGACATGTCCACGAATAAAAATCATTAAAACCAATAAAAAAAAAACAAGAAACAATACCAAAAACATAAATATAGAAAATTAAAAACAAAATGAAAAAACTTTAATAAAATGTAAACAAAATTATAGTTTATAGTAAGCTTTAAAGATGTGAATGTATTTGTTAAAAGTATAAATTAAAGGAGTCAATACTTAAACATAATTTAAGCCTGTTAAGACTTCCAGTGACTCATTGGAAAACCTGATATCATTCCAAGTTGGTACATAAATCATGACTTTGTCCTCAGTATTACCCCTAGAGATACCAAGAATGTATACGTTCGTATGTTACAAGAGAACATCGTGATACAAAGAGGCTGAATACTTGTTTATTATTCAGCCTCTTTGTTCATTATTGACTATACATTGGGGAAATAACATAATAAAAGAGAAGAAGACCAGTTATTGAAAAAAATGGCCCTGGTGCATTTGTGCAAATCTTATAAATTTTTCAATATTGAAAAAAAATAATAATAATAATAAATATATATATATATATATATATATATATATATATATATATATATATACATCTGCCTTGGAAATCTGAATTTTAAAAATCTGAATTTAAATGGTGTTATAGGAAGCACAAAGAGAGGGAAGGTTATACAGACCAGGCTGTAAAGTGTTTGTTACTCCCAACATTTCATATTCCTGATATGTTCCTGCTGTACCATGTACTTGTATGAGAAAGTATCCATGTAATGTTTCCTTTGAGTGAAATCACAGGTTTTTCTGCCAGTCCCTCTGCTTTCCTATTACAATTGGACCACACTAAGCAGGAGAGCACAAGGTGGTCAGTTTTATAGCTGTGCTCTCCTCCAAAGATCAGACTTGTTGTAACATGCCCCCCCTGCGCAGCCTGTCACTGGAAAAGCTCAGTGTACTGTTGCCTGTCCTCCCACAGCTGAGAACAGAGGGAATGTGATCACTTTAAAAAAAGGAAAAAAAGGTATTTATCTCCGGACTCTAGAGAGAGATATAATTTTGCCCCTGTACAAATAATTAATAAGACCTCATCTGAAATATGCAGTTCAATTTTGGGCACTAGTTCTCAAAAAGGATATCGGGGAACTAGAGAAAGTGCAGAGAAGGGCAAGCAAACTGATAAGTGGCATGGATGAGCTCAGCGTTGAGGAAAGATTAGAGGAACTGAATGTATTCTTTCTTGAGAAGAGATTAAAGGGGTTGTACAGTTTTTTTTTTTAAAACATGTAATTCTGACCCCTTCTGTGCAAGGGTTTTGCACAGAGGGGCCCCGATCCTCCACTTCTGGGGTCCCCCAGTGGCGCTCTTAGCTCCTCCTCTTCTCGAGTGCCCACACAGAGACCCACATTACCTGGGGGCACTTGTGCAGGCGCCAGAGTCCTGCTGTTGCGTCCATTGACACAGGCAGCAGGACTCTGCCACGCCCCTGTGTCACTGGCTTTGATTGACAGCAGCGGCAGCCAATGCTCCCGCTGCTATCAATCCAGCCAATGAGGACCCGAAACAGTGGCTGCAGCTGCTTTGCTCGTCCCCGTTGCTGGAACTATCGGGTTCAGGTAAGTAAAAGGGGGGCTCTGGGGGGCTGCTGCACTACAAACGTTTTTTCACCTTAAGGCATAAAATGCCTTAAGGTGAAAAACCTTGAGGGTTTACAACCCCTTTAAGGAGGGATATGTACTCTTCACCTGACCAGCGGGTGCAAGGTCTAGGAACACCTGAATGGGTAAAGTTCAGGGGCCAAATTAATGCTTGGCACAGGTAGTTCGACCATCTCTATTCGTGGCATAGATCCAAATGGGTGCTGTTCAGGGCCAAACTGATGTTTGGCCCAGACAGTTCGCCTATCTCTCTTTGTGGCATAGATTCAACAAGGCGTTGGAAACATTCTTCAGAGATTTTGGTCCATACTGACATGATAGCCTCATGCAGTTGCTGCAGATTTGTCGGCTGCACATCCATGATGCGAATCTCCTGTTCAACCACGTTCCAAGGGTGCTCTATTGGATTGAGATCTGGTGACTGCGGTGGCCATTTGAGTACAGTGACCTCATTGTTATGTTCAAGAAACCAGTGGTGAGATAATTTGAGCTTTGTGACATTGCTGCTGCTGCTGCTGCTGCAGGGCTCTGATGAAGAGGTCTTTGTAGCCTCGAAACGCGTCAGCCGGCAGTGACACACCTTCATCCACTCCATTTGGAGTGTGGTTTGAGGGGTATCCACTACAGCGTTGTCGATAAGCCTATTATGTTGCTGCCTTTGTGAGTAGTTTTTATTATACATTTTTATTCTATTAAATTGTCAACGGTAACACACTAGGCTGGTGCGCCTTTTCTTTTTTGGGGGACAGATGCAGCATTGGTTCGATGCTTTATCCACTTAGGTGAGTATAGTTTTTTTTCTAAATCACATACTTCTCATTTTATTAACAACACTTGCATTTTCACTTTCATTCTCATTCAATTTTGTATTCCCATTTCCTACAAAAAGCGTTTATCTCTGAGAAAATAAAAGAACCATTTGCCCATGGGACTTTGACAGAGTGGTGCTCAATAAACGTACAACAAGGTTATATAAAAAGTAAAAAATGTATTAAGATGTAAAAAATAAATAAATAAACATATAATTTATATTTCTACATAAATAGGGAACAGAAGAATAGCTAATTACAATGTAGATTCTGTATAACCGCCTAATTAATAGATCATTGTTGAATTGCTGAAGCTGTAATCTCTATGCATTTCACGGGACAAAGCCCACTTCATCAGGAGACAGACAATGTTGGTTTTAAGTGTACATCTGCGTAAGAACCATGTCATATGGAATAAAATAAACACACGGTTTATAAAGTGCAAAATTTTTCAAAAAGTAAACAACATCCAAAATTCTCAGCATAATATACTCACATAGCGGTGAAATCACGAGTAAAATCTGCCAAAACTGCAAAATCAAGGCCAAAAAAATCAAAGGCTATGTGACGCAATCTTGTCTGGATCCTAATGCTGACAACCAGCACAACAGAGGCTCCCCCCGGGAACTGAGGGTGGGTGGGCAGCCGGATGGCGAGGTACACATGGAAAATCCTGGTGCCTGAGCCAGTGTAATATTACATGTACTAAAATGATGATAATAAAAATGCAAGTGAACAGTAAAGCCAGTCAATACACAATGCCCTGCATAGTGAATAAGTACATAAATGCATTAAATTATGTATGTGTGATGATAATAAAAAAAAAACACAACAAAAAAAACAGGTTAGGATTAATGTGAAAATTGTGTAAGTGTCTGCGCTGTGAAAACCTGGAATGGGGGAGGGAGAGAGGGAGGGGTGAGTGGACAAAAATCCGTGGACCAGTGGGGTGGTGGTGTACTGACACAATGGAAGTGACCTACAATTGGAAATAAAGTGGGTGTAGTCTAACCCAAACTGTGTAACAGAAAACACACATAAAAGTCTTCAAATGTCAATGATATGTGGACAGTTCAGACAAGAGACCTCTATGGGTGAATGATGAAAGTGAGCAAAAGTAAAATTGGCAGGACTTGAAGAAAGAGTGGAATCTTATAAACAATAATGGAGTGCAGTCCAAAAAACAAACAAATAAACAGTGACAGGTAGGTAAATGAGTGATTGAGTGTAGGAGATACCAAGCTCAGGTGAGTGAAGGTGTGTGATCAGGTAAAGTCCACACACCGTGCACCCTTCACCGATAGTGAATCAAACAGCTTACCTCCCTACTCACATACAGACCCAGATGAATCACTGTACCAGCTAGCTGTTAGATGGATATCTGCTTGTCTCAATCGTGGTACATACATGTAAAGACAAGGGTATAGGTGTTGTAGCTTTATCTTCTTACAGGCAACGAGAAGACAAAATACCCAAAATAAGGGGTGGCTGGCTGTCCACTTACACAACTTACAAGAGTGTGTAGGGAGCGTGTGCCTATCTCCACGAGCGCCGAACTCGTATCCTTGTCTTCCTCCTGCTGCCAATTTCTCCCCTTAGCATCAATAGAGCCGTCCGCTCATAACGAGATATGAAAGGTTGCTAGGGAAAAGGCATCTGAATAGGTTAGGATTAATGGCGCATACCAAGAAGCAGCACTCTATGTAATATGGAAAAGTATTGCCTGTACTATTTTGTCTTCAAATGTAGGTAAAAGACAGAAAGCTGCCAGCATAGAGGTATGCTGGATCTCTAAAAAATCAAACATGTCTGCAGACAGGGGACTCGCCACATAAATCCCCCCCACCCTAATTGAAAACCGCCCCCCATCCAACATCATGAGATAAGGGCTCAACTCAAAGCCACATAATGCTTCACATTGCCTTTTATTTTTTCACATGGCCTTAATTCTGCAGTTTTGGCAGATTGTACTCGCGATTTCACCGCTATGTGTGTATATTATGCTGAGAATTTTGGATGTTGTTTACTTTTTGAAAACTGTGTGTTTATTTTATTCCATATGACATGGTTCTTCCGCAGATGTACACTTAAAACCAACACTGGCTGGCTCCTGAGGAAGTGGGCTTTGGAGATTTCCACTTTCTGCAATTCAACAATGATCTATTAATTAGGCTGTTATCCAGAATGTACATTGGTGAATTATTAGCTATTCTTCTGTTCCCTATTTATGTGGAAATATAAATGTTATGTGTATTCACTTGTTTGTTACATATTAATAAAATGTGTGCTTTTTATAACCTTGTACATTTAATAAGCGAAATTCTGTCAAAGTCCAATGGACAAATGGTTCTTTTATTTTGTTAGACATTTTTTGGGACTGAGTGCTGTTCAGGTTTGAATATATGGTGGCTTATTTCTCTGCTAGTTGTTTATCTCTGAGCATTGCACATATCTACATAATGAGAAAAATTAAACCTATGTTTTCTATTGACAGCAGTATTAAAAAAAAAATGGAAAATTAAATTGTACATGTATTATCATTATAAATATTATTATTAGTGTCTATTACACTTTTCACACTGTCGGACAACAGCCGCTCAGGACAGTATTCAGTGGCTGTGAAGGAGACACTGTTGGGATGATTTCACCAGAAGCAACTGCCTGCAGGTAATGGGATACACACTATTACACATACCTAAGGTGTTTCGAGCTGTATCTTCAAAATATATACTGAAATTCAGTAAATACAAAACATTTCCTTTGTGCATGTACCTAACCCTACCAAAGTACGTTGTGACAGGCAACTGTAAATATGGTAAGCCAGTGGCATGGGATCACTGTATATATTTGTTACCAGGGCTTTTTTTTCTCAAACAATAGGTGCTGGAAATCAACCACGACTCCACAAAACCCCTCCACTCACACAAACCCTCCAAATCACATCAAATAGTGGGTGTGGTCAGTCAAATTTTACGAAGAGTAGGAGGGTCTTAAAGGGCCATAAAATACAAAGAATGCATTACATACAGAGTGCAGAGGTCAGGGGGGTTACACACAGAGTGGAAATCTGTCACTTGTAAACACAGAAACCGGACTTCTTTGTTTACAAGTGATTGTGGTGAGCAGGCCCCCCCAAGGGTCTGAGCCAGAGGTGGTGGAACAGAGTTCCACCAAGTTCCCCCTGAAAAAAAGCCCTGATTGTTACCTTCTACTTGGATTATTTTCCAGTAGAGGGGATAGATACAAGAAGTGCTCATGAGTTTCTGATTAAAAATTACATAACTAAAAAAATATAGAACTCTTTCACCATACACTAAGAACTGGAAATACCAAGAGCAGATGACACCATTAAGGGGCAGATCCACAGAGATCTGCACCCGCGCAGCGTATCAGAGATACGCTACGCCGCCGTACCTTACCTGGCTTTAGTTTGAATCCTTAAAGATTTCGCGCCGTAAGTTACAGCGGCGTAGTCTATCTATGGCGGCGTAACGGCGCGTAATTCAAATAGGCGATTAGGGGGCGTGTTTCATTTAAATGAAGCGCGTCCCCGCGCCAAATGAACTGTGCATGCGCCGTCCCTAAATTTCCCACCGTGCATTGCGCTAAATGACGTCGCAAGGACGTCATTTTTTTTAACATAGACGTGAATTATGTCCATCCCGATTCACGGACGACTTACGCAAAAAAAAAAAAAAAAATCGAAATAAACGTGGGAACGACGGCCATACTTAACATGGCAGGTCTAACTATACGCGACGAAATACCAGCTTTAACTATACGCCGGAAAAAGCCGACTAGAGACGCCGGAAAAAAATGCGCCGGCCGCTCGTACGTTCGTCGGAAATAGCTAATTTGCATACCCGACGTGGAAAATGACGTGAACGCCACCCAGCGGACGCCGAAGAATTGCATCTTAGTTTCGAAGGCGTACGAAGACATACACCTGTCAGATCTAACCCAGAAGCCGTCGTATCTTGTTTTGAGGATTCAAAACAACGATACGACGCGGGTAATTTGAAAGTACGCAGGCGTATCAGTAGATACGCCGGCGTACTCGCTCTGTGGATCTGCCCCTAAGTATCTTTATCCTGTATTAAACAGAAAAAGTGAGGTGAAAATAAGTTGACTAGGTAGCACTTAAACCTGGAAGAATACAATCATAGGAGATTGCAGTAGCTAGGGAGGATTGAAATAATAATACAGGCAATCCCTATTTTGGATTGGGAAAAAAACAACAGAAAAGCTACTCAACATATTTTTCAATAAAGAAAGACAATTCAATTTTAAATAACATTATTGTTCATTTATAGATAAGTTGTGCATAGTACTGTCTTTCAAATAACCCATAAAGAATTTGCTGAAGTCTACCAAAGTAACACACTCCCAAACTGATTTTGGACAGGTTTTATTTCATAGATTCTGCAAGCAAAACTGATTGGATACAAAAAATGTTTGATATTGTTTAACCATCCACTCAAGCGAAGGAAAACTGCACATATGCACCAAAATACTACTCTTTCAACAGTGTAATAGTTCTATTAAGACCGAATCTCACAGACATAAGTTAAAATAAAATAAAAAATAAAATAAAAACAAAAATATAATTTCTGGCAAGTGATTAAATAAACTTCTGTGAGTTCTCTAAAAGTAAACTGCGTCAATAAATGCAGAGGGTCTTGTTATGTTCAAGTGATTGGAGATTGTGTAGTGTTTTTTAAGCTTTTATGTTTGTTAAACATTTTGCACTATTATAAATAGTTATGAGGTATTCTTATTTTTTTATCTAATAAAGCAGTGTTTGGCATATTGAAGTTCCCTCTGAAATGAAGTTATAAATACATTCATAGCAACCGCTTAGTTTGTTTTCCTCACGCAAGTGTGTCTATTAGTTTCATTTACTGTCCCTCAAGAATTTCCAAACTAGAACACAAAATTCAATAAAAATATGTGTAAAAAAACAAAGACAAAGACAAAACACACATTTAAGGCCATCTGCAGGGTTAAAATCAAATTCTTGCATTATTCCACAATAATCTACATGATATTTTACATCTTAAAAACTTAAATAGGCAATGCACAACGAAAGACTTTCTCCAGAGTTTATCACCCTATCTTTTTGTTGCCTTTGTTGTTGCTAGTTTGCTCAAAGGTGACCGCCGCTGAGGAGTGGGAATTTTGGAGGGTTTGCCCGTTGAAAGCCGTGAACTTGATCGTGGAGAGGGTCTGCTATCATGAACAGTCTCAGACATGTCAGAATACACAGACTGGATATCGGAGATGTCAAAGTCAGAGGCATCACTTCCTCGCCGGCTACTTGACCTGCTTCCAGCCTTACTACCAGCTCGACTTGGAGTTTTCCGAAAATCTGTTATAAAAGAGATCAGTTACAATCTTAAATCAGCAGAGATCAAACCAAGATGTACAGATGTAGTATTCTTTTTGATTTACTGTCAGCAACATGCTATGTAGCGATTAGCAAAATTAAGAGTTTTAGCTACACCAAAAAAAATAAAAAAAATACATGAAAATCTGTGTTTTTTTGGTGTTTTTTAAGGGCTTAAATGGTTCTGTTGGCTTACAGAAGCGCCTTTCAACTGCATGTAGGAGCATAGCCACCCTCTGTTGCCTGCTCCCCAGATAGACTAGGGACTATGTGACGTGTAGTATGCATAGAGCAGTGCACTAGTGAAGGAAAGAGGGAAAAGTACAGGTTCAGGAGCTCAAGGAGGCAGAAAAACACAGTAAGAAAATAAATATTGAAAAATTGTTTACAGGGCCATTAGGTGGTGGATACATATGGATTATTTAAAATTTTTATTTTATGGATTTTTTTTATTTGTGTGGATTTTTAAGGCTATCATTTAGTGTAATCTTAAAGTGGTTGAAAAGGCAAAATGAGCCTATGGCTCCCGCTGCTTCTAGGTATTCTGTGAGAGCAGGAAGAGAGAGCAGCAGTCCAGCAGAAGGGACAGCACTGGATTGTGAAAGGACTTAAGTAAGTATTTAGGGGGGGGAGTGGAATAAGTTATGTGGAGCTTTTTACTTTAAGCATTAGGGTAAAAAAAATTGACTTTAGAACCACTTAATAGGGAGCCCTATTATCCTGGGAGGACGTCATATGACATCCTCCTAAGTCCCGGCCTTGCTTCGGCACGATCGTCCCCACTTTGGTCGTGTTGACCATGACAGATCCCTGTATTGGCCCACTGCCGGTACCATGTGATCGCTGTGGTCAATCACAGCAGATCACATGACTTTCAGTGCGTATTATTGCGATGAGCTCTGTCATTGGTCACAGTAATCACATGCTACAGACAGGATCAGTCAGAGCCCATCTGTCCCATGTAACAAGCTGAGGCCAATCACAGCTAATCATAATAGTAAACACTGAATGAATAGTTTTCATTCAGAAAAAATGGTTGCCTATAACTATTATGCCGCGTACACACGTTTTTCATGACGAGAAAAATGCAATTTTTTAAATTGGTCGTTAAAAACGGACGTGTTTAGGCTCCAGAGCATTTTTCTCAACGTCGTGAAAAACGGTCGTGTGTACGCTTTAAAAAAATAAAAAATCATGATCACCTCCCCAATTAGTACAGTGTTACTGTGGTAACACTGTATTGCTCTGGTCACTGTATGTTAAAAAATAAAAAAATCTAATGAAGTTAATAAAAAAATAAATACAAATTATTACTTTTTTTTTTTTTTACATACTGTCACCAGTCAGTGTCCCTGATCACTGCCACATCAGTTTTTATGACGATGCTGTACTGCAGAGGTGACAGAATGTAAAAGTTAATTAAAAAAAAAAACAACTTCAAAAATCTCACCATGCCTCTTACTAAATACCTTTACAAAAAGTGGTCATTTGGGGGATATTTGTACTGTCCTGGCATTTTTGGGCCTCAAGAAATGAGATAGAATTAATAAATTTTCAGATATATACCATAGTTTGTAACTTTCCAACAAACTAAATAATATACACTGATTTGGATTATTTTCAACAGCCTGTGGAGAGCCGCGGCAGCCGCAATCTAGGAAAGGCCGCGGCTTAACCCGTGGCCTAGCGGCGCGCCGCCACCCCCTGCCCCCAGAAAAGATACCTATGCTTCCTGGCGCTCTTCCCAGCCAGCGATCAGGGCCTCCACAGCTGCCAATCTGCTGTGGAGTGCTGTCAATCAACAACCAGGTGGAACTGATGGTCTATCTGTTCTCAATCAGGCTTTCATCCACCCTCACTGAAAAATTGGCCTCCTCAGCAGAACCAATCCACCCAACAGGCAGCTCCCAGCCTGGTTCCTGCTGCCTGATCTGCCACCATCTGCTACACCCAGCAACAAGGGTGCCCCTCATCACCGCCACCCCCCTTTCAATACAAGTAGAACTTGATCCAGGGCTTTGCCCGATCGCCTTATTGAGGGGTCAGGAAGGAATTTTTTCCCCTGCCGCAGCAGATTGGCACAGCTCGGCCGGGGTTTTTTGCCTTCCTCTGGACCAAGCCAGGAGGGAGGATTAAGTTAATCTCCCCTCCATCACCCCTAATAAATCTCCCCTCCCCCCCCCGCATGGTGTTTGGCAACCATGGTTAAGCTGCGGTATTCCGCAAAAACCATTTGGGGTCTGAGGCGCTTTGCCGCAATACTACCAGCCATCACCAAAAGCGCCCTAAGAATCGAGCGATTATTGAAGATCGATCGACGATCGACTGTCAAGAATCTCAGCCATTTAGCCAAATCTAAGCACATATCATGTGCTTTGATCAACACAAGATCGGCGGTAAAACACCGACTAGAAATCCACGATTTCATTCTACAACACGATTTAGACTGTCTATTTATTACAGAGAGCTGGCTCACAGCCGACTGTAACACCATTCTCGGAGAATTGGTGCCAACAAACTATCGTATCATAACTGAAAACAGAATAGGGCAAAGAGGAGGAGGACTGGCGGTGATCCATAAGAATCACCTGGCAATCACTAAACCAGCCCTTCAAAACCCTCTTCCATTCATGGAAACCCTTACTCTACAACTACAAACAAATCCCCAGGAGAGTTCATCTCCACTTACACCCTTATCAGCAAACACCTTTTGCTGCTTGGGGATTTCAACCTTTGGGCCAACTCCTCACAAGACCCCGTTGCCGACGCCTGTATTGACCACCTGGAAGGATTAGGGCTACATCAATTAGTATGTGGGCCCACACATGCTTCAGGTCACACGCTCGATCTTATTTTCAGACAAGATCTGGAAATAAACATTTTGGAAAATGAACCGTTGCCATGGACAGATCACCATGCTGGACTAGATGTCAGAAGAAGCTCCACTCGGAACTCTTCAAAACCACATTAAGGGAAAAAATAAAGACAACCCAACCACATCAAACGGTCTCAGAAACTCTGAATGCCATAAATGCAGCCCTGTCACAGTCAGCAGACTTAATAGCGCCGAAACGGAAAACCTGCATCCGGAAAAACACCTCTAGCTGGTTCAACAACCAGCTATTGAAGCAAGAGCGCAGAAGGGCGGAAGCCGCCTGGAAAAGAAACGCTTCAGAAGAAAACCTCATCATCTACAAGGCCATAACAAGAAAATACCATAAAGAAATTTTCATAGCCAAGAAAAATTACTTTTCCAAGGCTATCAACAGCGCCCTCAACCGCCCCCGTGAACTCTTCAAGATGGTCACTCAGACCATGAATCCCGTCTGTCTTGAAGCCCCCAATTCAGACACCCAAGAGTTCTGCAATGAATTGTCGGATTACTTCATTAACCACTTACGGACCCCCCACTGTATATATACGTCCTCTTTTTAAACATGGATATCTCAGTAACGGCAGCAGCTGCTGCCACAACTGAGATATCCATGTTTTCAGCGGGCGGCCGTGTAAACGATAACGGCGGTCTCCGCGGCGGATTCGCCGCGAGATCGCCGTTATCGGTGGCGGGAGAGGGCCCCCCCCCTCCCGCCGCTTTTCCGCGCCCTCCGCCGCTTACCGGAGCCGTCGGTAGCGGCGGAGGAGATACGATGCTGCCGCCCGGAGAGTGAGGACTTGAGTGAGGGCAAGATGGCCCCCACCCGTCCTCATAGCTCTGCTGGGCGGAAGTGACGTCAAAACGTCAGTCCCGCCCAGCCTCTTAAAGAGACAATTTTTTTTCTGTCATTTTTTTAAATGACAAATTTTCCTTTTTTTTTTTTTTTTTTTGCATTTAAGCCTAAATATAAGATCTGAGGTCTTTTTGACCCCAGATCTCATATTTAAGAGGACCTGTCATGCTTTTTTCTATTACAAGGGATGTTTACATTCCTTGTAATAGGAATAAAAGTGATCATTTTTTTTTTTTTTATATTTTAGTGTAAAAAATAATAAAATCAATAAAATTAAATAAGAAAACCCCCAAAAAAATTTTTTAAAGCGCCCCGTCCTGACGAGCTCGCGCGCAGAAGCGAACGCATACGCGAGTAGCGCCCGCATATGAAAACGGTGTTCAAATCACACAAGTGAGGTATCGCCGCGATCGTTAGAGCGAGAGCAATAATTATAGCCCTAGAGCTACTCTGTAGCTCAAAAAATGCAACTTATAGAATTTTTTAAACGTCGCCTATCTAGATTTTTAAGGGTAAAAGTTTGACGCCATGCCACGAGCGGGCGCAATTTTAAAGCGTGACATGTTGGGTATCATTTTACTCGGCGTAACATTATCTTTCACAATATATAAAAAAATTGGGCCAAATTTATTGTTGTCTTATTTTTTAATTCAAAAAAGTGATTTTTTTCCAAAAAAAGTGCGCTTGTAAGACTGCTGCGCAAATACGGTGTGACAAAAAGTATTGCGATGACCGCCATTTTATTCTCTAGGGTGTTAGAAAAAAAAATATATAATGTTTGGGGGTTTTAAGTAATTTTCTAGCAGAAAAAACTGTTTTAGTCTTGCAAACACCAAATCTGAAAAACACCTAAGGTCTTTAAGTGGTTAATAAAATTGAGGGAATCCGGGAAAGCATTCAACAAAACAATACCCCCTTCAACCCCCCTTGCAATCATTCACATAATACCCACAGAAATTCACCACAATTAGGAAAGTTCACTCTAGAACCGATCTCCATCGATGCCACAAAAAATATCATCGGTGCTCTGCGAAACAGCACAGCGCCTAATGATATTATCCCCACCAAACTGCTGAAGGAATGCGCCGACATCTTGGCACCTCCTATCACGCAGCTTATAAATCAGTCCTTCAAGGAAGGGATAGTGCCCTCCCAGTTGAAGGAGGGCATAATTCAGCCCATCTTGAAGAAACCCACCCTAGATCCCAAGGACCCCCTTCATCGCCGTCCCATAACAGGCCTAAATGTCCTCTCCAAGGTAATGGAGAAAGTAGTGGTACAACAGCTGCAACAGCATCTAGATACCCATAACCTACTTGACCCATTCCAATCGGGTTTCCGCCCCGGATACGGTACGGAAACAGTATTGCTCAAAATATGGGACGATGCTCTAGAGGCCGCAGACGAAGGAGAACCTTGTCTCCTGGTTCTATTGGACTTGAGCGCTGCCTTCGACACTGTAGACCACAAACTGTTACTGACTCGGTTAGCTGATGTAGCCAAAGTCGCAGAAGGTGATTTATCTTGGTTCTCCTCTTTCTTGGAAAACCGATCACAAACAGTGAAACTGGGACCTTTCACCTCTGAGAAACGCACGGTATCGTACGGAGTCCCTCAAGGATCGCCTCTATCGCCAGTGCTGTTCAACATCTATCTTCGTCCTCTTTTTGAAATCATCAGCAGCCATAAACTGCTTTATCACTCATATGCAGACGACACGCAACTGTATTTTCGCATTTGCAACAAAAAGGATCACCATCTCAATCTAGAGACATGCCTCTCTTCGATAGAGAACTGGATGACAAAGAGTTATCTTAAACTCAACGGAGCGAAAACAGAACTTCTCCTGTTTCACGCCAAGCGTATGAATCAACCTGCAACAACTTGGATACCCCCGCCCATTCTGGGCAAAAACATCACCCCTAGCGCCAAAGTCAAAAGTCTCGGGGTCATCTTTGACTCCTACATGACAATGGATGCACAAATAGGGTCAGTAGTCAGCGGATCTCACCATCTGCTGCGCCTACTACGTAAACTCACTCCTTTCATTCCGAAAGAAGACATAGCGGCCGTGGTGGGAGCGATTGTAAACTCCAGATTGGATTATGCAAACGCCCTTTACCTCGGACTCCCAAAGTACCAAATCGCTCGTCTGCAAGTCATTCAAAATACGGCCACCAGACTAGTGACTGGGAAAAAACCATGGGAATCAATCTCACCTTCACTGAGAGCCCTTCATTGGTTGCCAATTAAAGACAGAATCGTTTTCAAAGCACTCTGTCTAACGCATAGATGTATCCATGGGAATGCTCCCCATTATCTATGCGAAAAAATAAAAGCTCACAACTTCAATCGCGTTCTGCGATCCACCAACCAAAATTTGCTCCAAATACCAAAAGCCAAATACAAGTCCAAAGGAGAAAGAAGATTTGCGGTCCAGGGTCCCAGACTATGGAACGCTTTACCAACCAGCATTCGGTTGGAGGAAAATCACTTAGCGTTCAGGAGAAAGATCAAAACTCATCTCTTTTGATATCAAAGGAGACAGGAACAACCAGCGCCCAGAGGCGATTTAGTTCGCATGTGCTGCGCTATATAAGTTTTTCATTCATTCATTCATTCATACCTATCAGTGCTGCCTACCAGTGCTGCGTATCAGTGCCCATCAATGCCACCTATCAGTGCTGCCTATCAGTGCCACCTCTCAGTGCCCTTCAGTGCCGCCTATCAGAGCCCATCAGTGCTCATCAGTGCCACCTATCACTGCAGACTTATCAGTGCCTCCTCATCAGTGCCAACCAGTGCTGCCTAATCAGTGATACCTATCAGTGCCCATAAGTTCTGCATCATCGGTGCCCATCAGTACAGCCTCATGAGAGCAGTGAAGGAGAAAAATTACCTGTTTGCAAAATGTTATAACAAACTATGAAAAAAAAATTATTTTCTTTTTCAAAATGTTTGGTCTTCTTTTTTTTTTAGCAAAAAATAAAAAACCCAGTGGTGATTAAATACCACCAAAGGAAAGCTCTATTTGTGTGAGATAAATTATAAAAATGTCATAAGGTTACAGTGTTGCATGACCGCGCATATGTCATTAAAAGCGTGACAGCACTGAAAGACAAAAATTGGCCTGGGAAGGGAGGAGGTAAAAGTGTCCAGTATTGAAGTGGTTAAGCTAATATTGCAACACTGCATAATGCAATTAAAGACAAACGCAAAATCAAATTTGGTGAAACAGCTCACTCAAGCATGTGTCAAATTTTTTTTTTTTTGGCTCTCTGTTATAAAACAAAGTTTTCCAGGTTAAAAATACAAATCGTACAGAGAAAAAGTCATGAGCTGGACTGAAAATATGATGAAAACATGTATAAGCAGGTGATAACAAGATTTGTTAGCTTGGAGGGTTGGGGTCAAGGTCAACTTTTACTGAAAGAGACAATTTATATTATCATTATAACATGGTCATGCATCTTTTCATTATATGCTCAACTTTAATGGACATGCAGTACCTTGAAAAGGTATTCAAACACCTTAAAATATTCCACATTTTGTCATGTTACAACCAAAAACGTAAATGTTGTTTATTGGGATCTAAACACAAATTGGCACATAATTGTGAAGTGGAAGAAAAATGATAATAATTAGTAAATAGAGTCCACCTGTATGTAATTTAATCTCAGTATAAATACAGCTGTTCTGTAAAGTCCTCAAAGGTTTATTAGAGAACAAATAGCATCATGAAGGCCAAGGAACACACCAGATAGGTCAGGGATATAGTTGTGGAGATGTTTAAAGCAGGGCTAGGTTATAAACAAATATCTCAAGCTTTGAACATCTCACGGAGCACTGTTCAATCCATCATCCGAAAATGGTAAGAGTACTTACTTCACAACTGCAAACCTACCAAACCATCCAATTAAACTGACAGGACTGACAAGCAGGGCCATTTGAAGGAATTTGGGGGGCCCCAAGCAAAATGGACAATGACATTTGTTTTCAAGTTGAGAAGCAGGTGGGGGGTGGGGCGGAGGGGTACTGCTGAGTTTTTTCTAGTTGAGGAGCGGGGGGGGGCTGCTGAGTTTTTTTAAGGTGAGAAGGGGGGTTCTTGCCGAAAACGCAACATTTGTTTTCAAGTTGAGAAGCAGTTTTTTTTTTCAAGTTGAGAAGCGGGGGGGTTAAATCAAGTTAAGAAGCGAGGGGGGGGGTTAGGCAGCTGCCGGAGATGACTTCTTAATTCTTAGTCCTTCTTCCTCCTCCCATGCAGCGAGTGAGTTGAGAGGGGGGCCCCAGGCCAGCTCGGGGCCCCAAGCAATTGTTTGGTTTGCCTGTCCTGTCGCAACAGGCCTGCTGACAAAGAGAGCATTAAGCAGAGAAGCAGCCAAGGGGTCCATAGTAACTCTGGAGGAGCTGCAGAGATCTACAGCTCAAGTGGGAGAATCTCTCCACAGGACAACTATTAGTTGTACAATCCACAAATCTGGCCTTTATGGAAGAGTGGCAAGAAGAAAGCCATTGTTGAAAGGAAGCCATAAGAAGTCCCATTTGCAGTTTGCGAAAAGCCATGTGGGGGACACAGCAAACATGTGGAAGAAGGTGCTCTGATCAGATGATACCAAAATTGAACATTTTGACCTAAAAGCAAAACACTATGTGAACACCCCCTCCCCCACCATGAAACATGATGGTGGCACCATCATGTTGTGGGGATGCTTTTCTTCAGCAGGGACAAGGAAGTCGGTCAGAGTTGATGGGAAGATCAATGGAGCCAAATACAGGGTAATCTTAGAAAAAAACCTCTTAAGCGGTTTGTTTTCCATCAGTGAAAAAAAAATAGAACACATTTTTCCTATGGATAAAAAACCGATAGAAAAAAACGATCGTCTGTGTGGAAGTCCATCGGTCAAAAATCCACACATGCTCAGAATCAATTAGACGCATGCTCGGAAGCACTTAATTTTTCTCAGCACGTCGTAGTGTCTTACGTCACCGCGTTTGGACACGGTCGGATTTTTGACCGATGGTGTGTAGGCAAGACTGAGGAAAGTCAGCCTTATCGGATATCCGACGAAAAAATCCATCGGATTAGATTCCATCAGATATCCGATCGTGTGTACAGGGCTTCAGAGTCTGCAAAAGACTTGAGACTGGGGCAGAGGTTCACCCTCCAGCAGAACAATGACCCTAAATATACAGCCAGAGCTACAATGGAATGGTTTCGATCAAAGCATATTAATGTGTTAGAATGGTCCAGTCAAATTCCAGATCTAAATCCAATTGAGAATCTGTGGCAAGACTGGAAAATTGCTGTTCACAGACGCTCTCCATGCAATCTGACAGAGCCTGAGCTATTTTGCAAAGAAGAATGGGCAAAAATGTCAAGGCCCTGCATTTGTGACCGGTTTACTTTAAAATGTAACTCCAGCCTTTTTTTAACGTTAATTTTTAACTTTCAAAATCAAGGAAATGTAAACTGTTCCAGTGATCTACTGTATAACTATATTGATGATTTCTATGCTCATAAATCAGCTAAATAAATGATATCTTGTGAACCAAAGCCCCAAGTCCCGCTACAAATCTAAAGGAGAACGAAGATTTGCAGTCCAAGGACCACGGCTATGGAACGCTCTACCAACAAACATGGAAGGAAACCATCGGGCCTTCAGGAAAAAACTTAAGACTCACCTCTTCTGAAGGACCTTGGACAAGTTGGACAAAAGCTCCTTGAGGCGATTCAGTTCCCATTTGTTAGCGCTATATGAGTTACTCACTCACTCACTCAAAGTGATATGGGTGCAAGTCATATTTAAAACTCTTACCTGCAAACTGTGCCTTTACTTTGGTGGATGCTGTTGTTAATAAACTACTTTCTTCTGTTGATTGAAAACCTTTCCCTGAAAGATATCCTGGAAGCCTGAGCTTACTTCCTTGAATTGGGGTTCCCTGTGAAAAACAAGACAAAATGTAAGCACACATTCCAACATGCATTTTAGAGTAACTGCTGTGTGTAGAAAGAATATTGTCTTATGACACATAGGAGTTTGTTTACTAAAGGCAAATCCATTTTGCACTACAAGTGCACTTGGAAGTGCAGTCACTGTTGATCTGAGGGGGTCATGAAAGGAAAATAAAAAACATAATTTTTGTTTGTACATGATTGGATGATAGAAAACATCAGAGATTCCCCTCATTTCAGATAACCCCTCAGATCTACAGCGACTGCACTTCCAAGTGCACTTGTAGTGCTAAGAGGATTTTCCTTGTTTTACTAAATGACTAGAGCATTACACATGAATTTTCTTTCTGCAAAGTGAATTATTATTTTCATTTATGCAAACCATTAAAAAAACCTGTATTGCACTCTGGTATGAGTTTGAGACACAACATGAAGCTGGAAGGAAACTCTCTAAAGTATGGACAATCTTATTTTTGATAGCTGTAACCATAACAAATGTCCCCATTGCAATATTTCCAGTGACCGCATAAAATATTAGAATTTCCCCCACTTTTATTCTCAGTGACAATCCACATCAGATTACATAGGCAAGGCAAATCTTAAAGGGTTATAACCCTTCCCCCAAGCGATTCAAAGCTAAAAAAAAATACTGTACACTTTAAGACATGTGGCTGAGAGGTTTGACTACAAATCTTTTTTTAAAACAGCACCTGGCTCAAAGTTATTGATGTGATTATATCACAGAAGCACAGCCCCTGCTACCCTTAAGAATACTACTGACTCTTCCCCAGATAGCCATCAGAGTGACAATTGGTTTTGACCTCCAGCTGGAAGCAACAAGGAGATCAAAGCCCCCCTATTTGCTGATAAACAGACCTCAGCACAGCTGACAGCTGAGTTCTCAACACAATGGCACCAGGAGAGCTACTGGTGCACAAGTGCACAGCCCCACTGCTCCCACCACAAGCTAAGCAGAATACAGAACCTGAAGCTATTGGAACACACAGAACCCTCAAGTGTGAGTTACTCAATTCCTACTGTACTACACAGCCACTATGATTCTGTAGCTGCTCCCAGATGTCCTGTATTGCTTCCATGGTGACTTTGTTGAGCTGCTCTTGCTGTACCATATTGCTGACTTGTGAGACCAGCTAGATCAACCCTTGCAGTACCATATCACTGCCTTATGACCCCTGCTAATTTAACTCTTGCTGTACAACAAATTGCTGTCCTGTGTCCTTCTGGACCACTTGCTGCCTTGTGCTCTCTGCTGGATTAATACTTGCTTTACCCTGGATCCCTATCTCTGTGACTCCTTGTTGCACCAAACTGTTGGGATTGACCCCTTGACTTAATAAATCCATGGTTTTACCCAGTGTGTTCTCATTGTTACTCTGGACATATCTCTGTGCACCATATTGCTGGACATATAGCCTCATGCTGCGTACACACGACCATTTTTAATGTCCTAGAAAAAACTTTTTTTTTTTCGACGTGATTCTTGTCAAGCCTGCCTTGCATACACACGATCGTGAAAAAAATGCTTGAGCAAAGTGTGGTGACGTACAACACATACAACGGCACTATAAAGGGGAAATTCCATTCAGATGGCGTCACCCTTTGGGCTGCTTTTGCTGAATTTGTGTTAGTAAAAGTTTGGTGAGAGACGATTTGCGCTTTTTAGTCTTTGTGCGTTTCAGTCTGTTGACGAATGTGCTATCTCCATTACAAACGCTAGTTTTAACAGAACAAGTGCTGCCGTCTCACGTCGTTAAAGCCTACACACGACTGTTTTTCACGACGTGAAAAACGATGCGAAATTTAGAGCATGTTCTAAATTTTTAATGTCCATTTTTCACGTCGAGAAAAATGCTCTGAAGCCTACACACGATCGTTTTTAATGACCATTTAAAAAAAATGAATTTTTCACATCATGAAAAACGGTCGTGTGTACGCTGCATTAGACCTCTACTACGAAGCTCAATAAGGGTAAAATACATCAGAAGGGCATGGGCAAGATGCAGGGACTGTAGCTAAAACCTCTGTTAGCCTACCAGAAAATGTGGCTGATCTATGTGGTGTGCCACCTAATTTTGCTATCGTGATTGTTCCATATAGGGTAACATGCTCCTAGAGGTGCTGGTACCCATTGTGGGAGATTAACTAAGGAATGGTCAATAGGAGGTTATTGAACAGCGCTAATTTTACATATTGCCCTAAACCCAGCTCGCCGCTGGATTGCTATCACTGTGACGTATCTCTTATTATACTTTATTGAGGTCCTTTACCTCACAGATCATACCCTGGCACCTACATAACTGCTGCACATCCTGTGGACCAATATTTGGCCATGGTAATAGTAAAACTTCCTGTATACACCATATTCCAGTAAAGAATCTCTTTGCCAAGACGACTGCATAACGTTTGCTCTGTTCCACCCATACCTTCGCCACAGGATAATATGGCAATAAATACATTTTACAAAACAATGGTTCATAGTAATATAATAATAATATTACCAAAATATGTCAAAACCCCAGAATCTCAGAAATAACTGAAAGGTATAGCATAGAATAACAAGTGAACCACGCTTAATGAAGTAAAACAGAAGAGGAAATATTAGTTTCTAAATCGAATTGCAGGATACAAATCAGATAAGTGCCTAGTCATATTAAATGGACAGAGAGAAGAAATTTAACTGTAATATTATAAAGTAGGACGTGGGAAGAGATAACAGATGTCATATGGAAGATGACGATTAGTCAGTGTGCACGGAAGGGTTTTCAGTGTAGTAGTGACAGTAGTTAGTGAGCTGGTTTAGCAGTTGTGACTGGGAGAGATTACACAACTGTACGCTCCATGTGTACTATACCTCTTCAGATGAGAGTCTGTACTCAGGGGGCTCAGGACTCTTACAAGGAGTGGATGTTTTGCTGTTTGTCAGCCAAGGTTTACCATAATTGCGTGTTATATGGAGAGGTGTCTGTGTGAAACAATGGCAATGCAGTTTTAAAAAATTGTGCAGTGATGGAATGATAAAATCCACAAGGAAGGGTGTTTTCATTAAAAGGCCTGCATCTCCTTCAATAACTTAAAAATACAAACCAGTATATTGTTGTTCAAAATAGGTAAAGTAATCTAAATGCATAAAAGCACAAGAGAAAGAATATTTTAAAGATCCAAAAAAAAATGTACACAAACCACTGCACTTAAAAAATATGACTTATTACATTTATATGATACAGTGGGTATTGAAAATAATCACATATTGTTGTTTTGCATCCTGAAATGAAGACAGACGCAGTTTTAGTTTTATCCAGCTATATTTATGTAAAATATCCAAGTGAAAGATATAACACCAACATGTCAGAAGAAAAAAAACAAAAACAGAATCACTTAGTTAGAAAAAGGATCATCCCCTTATGTCAGTATTTTGTTGAACCATATTTTGCTTTAATGACAGCCTTTAGTCCGTTGGGATATGTCTCTATTAACTTTACACATCTAGACTGCAATATTTGCCCACTCTTCTTTGCAGAACTGATGTTGACCTATGTGGACTGCAGTTTTCAAGTCGTTCCACAGATTTTCAATGGAATATAAGTCTAGGCTCTGACTAGGCCATGCAAAGACATTAGCGTTCACCTTCAAGCACTGTGTGTTCATTTTTGCTGTTTGCTTTGGGTCATTGCTCCCATTCTTCGCATTGACAGAGGGCAGCAGATTATCCTCAACAATTTGACGCTATTTTACCCCATCCATTTTTCCTTCTATCCTGACAAGTACTCCATTACCTGCTGCAGAGAAACACCCTCATGATACATGATATTAAAATCTCCATGCTTTACTGTAGGAATGGTGTTATTTGGATGGTGAGCTGTATTGGATTTCCACCAGACATATCGTTTGGTGTTGAGGCAAAATAATTCAATTTTAGTCTCATCTTTAAGGTATGTTTTGGCAAAGCTCAGTTGTGACTGCATGTGGCCTTTCTTGAGGAGTGGCTTTTTTTCCAACCTTCCTATACAGGCCACATTTGTAGAGACTTTGTGAGATTGTTGTCACACGCACACAATGACCACTCTTTGTCATAAAATCCTGCAACTTCTTTAGAGTTGCTGTAGGCCTCTTGGTAGCCCCTCAGCCCAATTTCCTTGTGGCTCTTTCATCCAGTTTGGAGCGAGGTAATGATCCAGGGAGGGCCTGTGTTGTACCAAATACCTTCCACTTTTTAATAATAGACTTCACTGTGCTTCTAGGGATTGACAAAGCCTTTTTTGTAAAAAATAAAATAAAAATGTTTGTATCCCTCTCTTGATTTGTGTCCACAACTTTATCCTGGAGATCTTTTAACATTGCCTTACCATCCATAGTTGATTTTTGCTTCAGTTGCACTACCAGGGACTAAAATGCTCCAGGAAAGCTCTTTTCGTGCTGAGCTAGCAAAATAACCACAGCTAAACATAGTTGAAAGTCAAATGACTTTGTGTGTCACTGAGAAGGTGATTAGATCCACCTGATTGCGTTTACAAGTCATTTTTAAGAGAGGGGTAATCCTTTTTTCAACTCAGAGATTCTGTTTTGGATTTTTTTCTGACATGTTGGTGTTATATCTTTCACTTCGATGATATAGTGAGTATCGAGTAAATACAGCTGGATAAAACCAAAACTTTCTGTCCTAATTTCAGGCTAAAAAGCAACAATATGTAGACATTTTAAAGGGGGTGATTCTTTTCTCTACCCACTGTACATGATTATGCCTTGTGCTGCTTAGTAACTTTCAAACAGTCAGTGTCTTGTTCCACCAAAAAAAAAAAAGCATACCATCAGTTTCATATTCTGCTTACTACAGCAACTCTGGAGATATGGAATATATATATATATATATATATATATATATATATATATATATATATATATATATATATATATATATATACGCATACACACACACACACATAAAAAGTGTGCATGTTTTACATTCAAGCACATAAATCATATGATGGTTATAGAAAATATGCATATATGACAAAATCCTATATATTAGATCAGTGAACTGGACTAGTTGAAGGCTACTACTATGCAAAACGGTAGAAATAAAAGATGGATTTTACACTTAATAATCTCAGTTCTTTCTGTAGCTTTTGTAAATATGCAGTTTAACATAATGCTAAACAAATTATAAAAGTTGCATTAGGCTATGATAATCTAGGTGATTTCAAAAAGATGCCATATTGTTGATTTGGGTAAGGTAACTTCTTCCGCTGAAGTGCAATATGCAAAGCCTGAATTGATAATCAATTTTTTTTATAAAAAATCTATATAATATTGATAAGCATTTTCCATACTCACATACCTTTTGGTATACAATTAGAGAACAATGAGCATACCTTGGGTGTACTGGTAACAGTTATCTGTGATGGACTAGCCTGGATATTTGGGCTTGAGTTAGACCTGTTTGGTGAAGCCCCTCTTGAAGACGGTCTAGACCTCCGGCCCTTCGGTCGGAAAGGTGTCATGCTTTGACTAATTCCCTCTGGTAACATAAACTTTTCCCGAAGCTCTACATTTGTCCTTCCTTTGGCTGAAGAAAAAAACATGGGAACTCAGTTGACATGACCACAGTGTAAATGATAGTCTATGATAAATGCAAAATTATTTTAGGAATAAACATTTTACATTCTGACTATGGTATAGAAATGTATTTCCCCTTATGCAGGAATAAAAATGTACAAACAGATAGGTTCTGTTTTATTTCTTAAAGAAATATTATGCAACTGCTGCAAACTAGACTTCAATATAATTTGTGATGTGGTCATTGATAGATAATGATTGAAGGTTTGGAAACACAAGTACAACTGTCATCTGTCATACTGTGAATAATGTTAATATTCATATAAAAAATAAAGCAATTTTCAGAATTCCTAAATATAATAGCTTGCTCAGTTCCAGAAGTTAATTTATTTAGCCTGGATTTATCAAAATTGTAAAAAAATACACTCAAAAGAGTTACTATATATTTACATTGAAAAGAGATGGCTACAATTAGAGTTATATGACTTCCTAATCAATGAAGTCCATAAACCACGGAGGAAGGGTTATCAGCTGCACATTTAACAATGGAATCAATGACCACAATATAACAGTCATTCAAATTCAATAAAATGTGCAAGGGGATGATGGGATGATCACAACAAGTGCCTGAAAGGAAAGGGGACTATAATGGAATATTTACATCATCACACAGCCAGCCTTCATTTCCTGCTATTCAGGTATGTGGCAAGCACATGACATGGACACAACAGAAATGTGGAATTATCATTATTCCCAGGCATCTTGAAGGGTTAACCTCTAAGGCCTTGTTAACACTGTGCATTTTAGGTGTGGTTTAATGCTGGGAAAACTAAACAAAAATGTATGATGAGCTCCATGGTGCTTAAATCTGCTGTTCAAATCTTAGCATTCTCCTTAAAAGCATCAGCACTTTTAAATAAAAGCCTCTTTCACACGGGCGATCTGATCAGATCCGCCTGTCAGTTTTCCAGTCAGACCTGATCGGACGCTCCAGTCTCTTCTACGGAGCGGTGGATGTCAGTGGACACATGTCCGCTGACATCCGCCGCCATTCGGTCCGATCCTGTCTGCCCAAAAAAACACACAGATAGTGGCCCTATTCCCCATTTGTCTGGGGGATTGGATCAGATGGCAATCAGTACTCTATGGGGCAATCGGATGAAAACAGACTGCCTGTCCGTTTCCATCTAATTGCCCCATAGAGGAGAGCAGGACATTGTCTGTGTCCGATATGCATAGTGGAGTGGATATGGACCTGTCATCTACCTGCTACCTTGCTGAGCAAGCGGATTCCACTTCACAAAGCCGTCTGTGTGAAAGGGGCCTTAATAGGACAGATCTGAGTGTGAGTGACTGAGTAACTTGTATAGCTCTACAAATGAAAACTAAATAGCCTCAAGGTGATCTCATTATGCTTTTTGTCTGCAGTATCCCCACCATCAAACTGCACCAAAAAGGCACCTTTTTTTGAAGAGTAGTCTCATCTGAGAAGATACGATTGTTCCCTTTTTACATATACAACAAAGCAAGAAAAAAAACATGAAGATCACCCAGATCTAAGGGAAGGGATAGGTTGGTGTTTTTCTACAGCATCATTTTCCAAATTGAGAAGATCATCATGTTTTATGATCATGGAGCTGAAAAACACAACAATCACTCTGTGCATGTCTAAATGCTCTTGTATTAGTTAAACGTGGAAAATCAATGCTGTAAATTTCATGTATTCATGTGTCGCTTAAAAAGAAAAATGGACACCTATGTTGTACTTTGCACACCTCCATATACATACACATCAACACAGATATCATGCATAGCATACCAGGAAACCCAGGACAGTTTGTCAAGCAGTGTGTCCGATTACCACCTCTTCCACACACTCTTCCAGTGTATGAACCTTACTATTAGGTATGAGAGGCCATCCCTTATTTTAACAGGCACAAAGTAAAGTGCATGAGGAGGTAGTGTGTGTCAGAGCCAGAGAAACTGAGGCTTGCTTACTACTGGAATAACATAGCATCTGGAGTTTTAAAGGTGGGGGCAGGACATTATACGCGAGATCTAGATCTTTGTGTTATTGACTCACAGCTTTTACTTTAAGCATAGGGGTTAGGAAATATATATCCCCTTTTAAACACTCACTGATACCCATTGTATCAGTGAGTGATGGTAACACTTATCCAGAATTTCAATAGAAAAAAAAACTGCTGCATCATTATAAATAGAATTCACAAAATGACCCTTTACTAATCTAATCTTGCAATTTGCAGCCGAAATTTGAGAGGTTTGCTGTAATTTTCACAGCCTCTAAAAAATGTCCATGTGACATAGCCTGCATGATTTACAGTGTTCTCTTATTCTAGACACTTTGCTTTGCTACAGTTCTTCTAGGTTGAAATGACACTGAAAATGGTTTTAACGTTAACACGCCTGGATAATGTAGAATAAGTCTACTTTCTAACTTTCTAGTTAGAAGTCCTAAATTTAGAAAGAAGAGTGCTGTACTTGACATTGCCAAAAACATAAGTTTTAAATAAACACAGAATTTATTCTAAGGACCAAGACTTTAGTGTCCTGGCATGAAGATCCTTAGTTATTTTGATTACTTTGTCTTAATGCAGATTTAAAAAAAGCTCTACAAATTTCTAACACATTTAACTATCCCAACATTAACAAAGTAGGGTAAGGTCTCATTCATTATAACTTTCCTCTGCAAAAACATGTCAAACTAAACAGATATGCCCGGTACAACAATGTAGACAGAGAATAGAGTGAGTGGCCAGACAGGAAAAAGAACCACTGATCAACAACTGACCACAGTGACTTTCTCACAACTGACCACAGGCACAAACACCACACCTGCATGGTTTTAACCCTATTAGAAAGTATGTTTCGATAAAATAAAAAATATATTTTCCATGGAGATCTCCCCATGAGGCTATTCTAAATGTTTCCAGGCAGAAAGTCATGATTTGACACAACACACAATATTTACTACACTTAGTCCAAAATAGATGTCCATTAATAAAGATGGATTATTCTCACTGAAAAAAACACAGCATGCAAATATGACAGTTTAGTTTACTAAATATGCACACACATGATGGTTTTAATTGTTTACCTCAACGTGCATGCTAACCACAGCAAAATCTGAACTTTAGGAGTCCGTGCCCAAGGATATAAAATCAAGAATAATAAGCATGCACTACACACAAAAGAAAATGATAAACTTAAAAAGATGACAAGTGAAAGAAAGGAGTGAGTGAAGATGTAGAGAAATGAAAGAGGGAGATATTTGCCAACCTATAAGAGGCTGAGTAGTAATTGAAGAGTTCGATTCCGAACGTAACATTTTACTTCCATGATGATGAACTAGGGAGAAATGACAGAATACCAGTCAGGGAAAACAAAGAAGGATATTTAGTAAGGAGAAGTAATAAAGGGTAGCTACAAGTAAAAAAAAAAAAAAACATAATAAAAGAAAACAAAACTTCCAAATATACCCAGAAGAGAAGCATAGTAGATTTTAAAGGAGAGTATCAATTCAAATATAATATCCTGCTGGACACCAAGGACACAATGCAACTTAGATTTTGATGGTAATTGTATTTATGTAATAAATGTTTTATGCTTTATATTAGTCATGTTGCTTTATTCTAAACATTTTTATTCTAGATGACCTACATATTTGTATAGTCTTTTCTAAGAGAAAAAAAAAATATCAACTTAATGTCTCTTACTGACAGTGGATACCCCCCCTTTTTTTCAAACCATCTGGAAAATTATAGTTGCTACTATATAATCATAGTTGCAACTCCTCTACTGCAGAAAGTGCTGCTATGATTGAAAAGACAAGGGTGTGCCATAGTAAAGCATCCTTTCAGGTGTAGGCCATATTTTTTAAATAGAAAACAGTCATAAGATTTATAATCTGGTTTTACAACAACTGCTATATTTGCAAAAGTAATCTATAAAGATAAACTCCTGGATGGCAAGATCTCTGATTCTACCTCAGGATCAGTTGTGTGCACTCATGTGCTTTACACTTAGCTTCATGCTCAAATTCCAGTGAACTTTGGCAGGCCATAAGGTCGAATTTCGAAAAAAAAATTTAGTGGGCTGCAGCAACAACCGATTTTCGTGTGGCCATCAAGTTTGAGTAATCGGACATGTTGAATTTTTTTGAAAAACAAACAATTTTCTAATCAATGATGAAAGAATCGTGCAAGAAATGTAATCGAAAAAGAAATGCGCATGTGCAAGAAAAAAAAATTCCCGGAAAGAAAAGAAGATTCCCAGCCACAAAAATATTTTCTGTAGCAACAGGAGGTGAAATTGAAGGCTTGGTTGTCCGAATTCCAAAATCAATGGTGGCACAATCGGATCACAAAACGCACACAAATTTTCAAATATTTTTTTTTAGAAATTCGACCATCTATGGCTACCTTTAGAGTTAACATTTCCTTTGACATACAGAGCAAAATGTAAAGGTTCACCTAGCTTCCCCCTTACCCAACAGCAAGCACTAATATTTCTTCATATGGCTCTCAATGATCTCTAATAGGACCAGAGGCAAGTGAAGAAATTAACTTACTGAAGTTCTTACAGGGTTATGGACTACTTTCCTAGCCCCATGTGACAGCACTGAGCCAATCAAGAGGCACCTAATACTGTTACATAGGAGAGGAGGAGAGAGCTTTTTGCTCACCTATATTCGGAAGTATGCCCAATGATTGAACAGAGCACCAAAGGACCAAATAAATGGTGAGAACATGATAGAGGGGAGGGATCTAACCTTTTATTACTCCCTGCATGGGCAAAGGAAGTTCACTTTAGACTAAAAAGTCCAGGTCAAAGCATACAAGCCAAAATATTTTGTTGGTCAGACTCTTATAAGTTCAGTTTGAGCTATTACTCAGACAATTAATTCCCCAAAACAGGACAGGGGGTGGTGATTTATTAAACATTTTATCCAAGACCTATAGCTCTACTAGAAATCTCTATAAACCAGCTTTTATTGTCCTGCTTCGGTATTGCTTAGTAAGATACTGAAAACAAACTACTACTCAGGGAGCAGTGAACTAGAATTTAATTAAATGGCATATTTAAAATAAAAAGATTGTATTCTTATTTTTGAGATTAAATAAATCTGTGGTTTAAAAAAGAAATAGCAGCAAATTACACTGAGAAAGGCAAACATCAATTTGTGACTGTGGCTATTAATATTTAACTTCCAGACAACACTGTGCTTACCTCTACATGGATCATTTTTCACCAGGAATTCATCGAGTGCCATCCAACCTCCACCAACCCGAACCATCACCGTGCTCCTCAGAATACGGACAAGACGTAATTGCTGGGAGTCACCAAACTTGGAAGAAACAAATGTGAAAAATAAATATCTGACATAGAAAGGAATGGAAACTACTTGAACATGCCTATTATGTGATTGACATGTGATGCTATAAAGTAAAAGTGGTATTATCTTCAGTAAGATTAGTGAAATGTAGGTAAATCTGTGTAAACAGTTCTGAAACACCCATGCAGCACCAACTGAAGCATAGTGATTAAAGCAATGGGCAATTACAGCATGGAGGGGGGGGGATTAAGCATGTAAACATGTAATACGCCTGTAACCAATGTACACTGGCGTACACACACACAATTCCATTTTTTTAAGAGTGTACACCTTTGCAGAAGATTTACCTGTTAAGAATTTGTAAACAGATTAAATGTGACAGCAAATGTAACAGCAAGCTGAAACCGGAAACTCAAACCCAAAGTGACTATCATTTTTAGTTGGGATACAACTAAGGAAAATGGTTTTGAATGTTTTTAAGAGACAATCCTTTCATTTTCTGAATTACTCTAATCGGGTAAATGTTTATTAGTTAGTGATTTCCAAACCCAGATAGCAAGGATAACTTGCCACAAATTTGTGGCAGTGTTGAATTGTAAGTCTTGCTGCACATTTTCACTGGGAAGTTGTGCACTTGCAGAGCACTTGAAGCACAAGTTCTGGTTGACACGTTTTCAATTTGTAGCAAATGTGCATGACAATTCTCTAGCAAGAGCAAAGTTGCAGTGGTGAGTCTACAGTAAGAGCTCTGCGAGTCTACAGCATGACAATTAAGCCACAGTGACCCCTGTGGTGGGATGACTATTGCACAACATAACTGACCCAGAATTGCGGCAGACTTTCAGAATGTTTGCAAAGAAAGTTGATCTGGAGTCATGCGATGAGGACAACAACAAACTTGTGAAGCCTGGAAAGTTCAGCAATAGCTTAGCAAGTCATTTTCAAACTTGAAGCTCAATTGCTTGCTATCTGGGAAGCTTTAATTGGCACCTAGTGCATTTTTGTATATGTAGGACGGAGTCTTAAAAATCATACTATTATTAATTAATGTTAACATTAACTTAAAATGAACACAATTTTACCACGGAAAACTGCTCCATGCAATTTCCAGAGGTTGAAGATATTGCTATGGTATAGTTACATTATTTCCAAATAATACAAAGAAGCCATAGGAACATTTGCCCAGAGATCTATTTAAATTAAGTTATATTAATTGGTAGCTAAGCCCCTTCACCAGCACAGAAATTGATTTTAAAAAGCATTAGAAGATGGATGTGTAGGTTACGGTAAGGTGGCAGTGATTATACATTGCAAGCTTTGATGATCAGTAACACACAGAAGAACATTATGCTTTACTGGTTTGTACCTGATTTCCCAGGAAAAACTGATAGCCAAAGGAAAAATGGAAAGAAAATACAATTAGTGTATACGTATTATTTGATTATGAAAAACTTAAATATACTACTAGATGGTCTCATCATCTATAAAAAAAAAATACTTCCTTATTTAATAACCGCAGGAACAGTTATAGTGATAATCCTAATTCACCATGCTGGTATGACTTGGAACATTTAATACTACACACCAGAAAATGGCTACTCTGTATATTAGGAACTAATCAGAAATGTTCCATTTTTTGAATACTAACGTAAAACATTATTATTGAAATTGGTGAATATTATTTAAAGTGTATTAACCACTTAAGACCCGGACCAAAATGCTGCTAAAGGACCTTGCCCCTTTTTGCGATTTCACAGCAAAAAATGCATTTAAATTGCATTGTTTATTGTGAAAATGACAGTTGCCGTTTGGGAATTAACCACAGGGGGCGCTGAAGGAGTTTCGTTTCACCTAATGTGTGTTTACAACTGTAGGGGGGTGTGGCTGTAGGTCTGACGTCATCGATCATGTCTCCCTATAAAAGGGATCACACGATCGATGCAGCCACCACAGTGAAAAACGGGGAAGCCGTGTTTACACACAGGTCTCCCCGTTCTTCAGCTCCGGGGACCGATTGCCGCACTCCAGCGGCGATCGGGTCCGCGGGACCCCCGGTCACGGAGCTTCGGACCGGGTCACGGGAGTGCACTGCGGGCGCGCGCCCGCGACCCACGGCTGGGTACTAGTACAGGACGTACCTGTACGTACATGTGCCCAGCCGTGCCATTCTGCCGACGTATATGTGCAGGAGGCGGTCCTTAGGTGGTTAATTTAAGCCTTTTGTCATATTTAGGGATGCTTAAAAACTAGAACATGTCCTGCACATGACAGGATGCTTGAAGTGCTCTTACAACTATTCAGGTGTTTACTGTGAAAAGTCTCTAAGCTGTGTCTATGGGCATGGATAACATATTTAGCAGTTATTGAATAAAGGCCAGTAGCCCTCGTTGGCAATATCCATGTAAAAAAAAAATGGAAACTATACTAAAAAAAAACAAAAATATTTTGTTAAAGCTCTCTTTTGCATTCAAAACTTACATAGAAAGGATTAATTCGATCAGTGTAAAAACTCTTCAAAGTAATCTAACAAGGAAAAATAATACCAAATCCTACATGTACCTACCCTGTATTTGTTTTCTCCAATCTGTTCAACTTGGAATCGCTTGGCACACTTACATTTAGCCACTTGTCGAGTTACCTGTAATAGTAAACCACAATACTTTCACTGTTTATTTGATCTTAGTAAATTGTGAACCTAAAGGAATGACCATAAAATATGAACTTAAAAGAGCAGAGAAAGAAAGAGCATGAAAAATACCTCGTCTTCAATTTTGTCAGCATCAGTTACAGGTTTATAAGCATCTTTGTTTGGGTGAAGGGCTGCTACAAACTCATAATAGTCAATGTAACCATCCCCATCACGATCAAAGATGTCAGCCACAGCGCTCATCTCTAGACGGCTGGTAGGAAATTCTGCCAGACAAAATGGGACAGGAAATGTAATGCCTATGTAAAATAGTTTTTTTTTATAGAATATGAAATAGTTACAACTTTGTCCAGTATCAGTACTTGCTTGTGCTCAAATTGTGAATTTCCCTTTCTTTTCTATCATGGCGACAGAAAGGAGATAAGGAAATATCTTCACAGTTAGGACACATGCAGCATTAAAATCCTGACACAAGTTCAAACTCTTCAACATTTTAGGAATTACTCAAGAGTTTGATTAAAGTTCTACAATAGTAGAAACAAACAAGGAGTTCTTTAACATGTTGTGCTAATATGGTATATATCCCCCCAACCATTGCCAATGATATATTTTAAGCAAACTACATCTTTTAATGCAGATAAAAAAAACTGAGGTGAAATAAGGGAACATCCTATGTACAACTAATACCATTTTGTAAACAATAATGTATGTACACCAAAGGGCATGTAACCCTAAATCTATTTGCCTGTATATGTTTCACCATATACAGTTTTCTTAAAAATGATCTTTGCCATTCTGAAGCTTCTCTCCAACCACTTAGCATATTGTTTTATATATATACAGTGATTCTGTACTTGCCAAATATGCTGCAGCAATCTCCCTAAACTAAGTCTGTCTGAAACCATTTTAACTGTGGGCAGCTGAAGCTGCTGCCTGTTCACTTCCTGGATTTACACAGACACACAGAGGCACACCTCCAGCTCTGCAGCCCTGCTGCTTTCATTGCCCCTCCTATGACTCATCCACCCTCCCTTCCTGGCAAATTCTCACAAGAGTGAGAGAAGGAGCTGTGCATGATGTCATAAGCCTAGGCTAATGACCAAACAAGAATCAGGAAGTGGGCTGTATAAGGTATTTACTGGCAGAAAAATAAAGTTTTACTATCCAAAGTTAAAACAACAAGGGCAGAAGATTTAAGAGATTGAAAGTTGAAAAAATTACTGAATTTCCGCTTTAAGGAAATTGTTTCACAAATAACCACATCTCAGTTGCTTCTTCACATTTAGCAACAGCATTGTCAGCCTGCTGTGCAAGCTCCTTCAGTTGGGTTGATCTGCCTCTTAAGTTTGCCGGAGGTATGCACAGACCTGATAGGCAGCCAACCCATGCAACACACATGTCTCAGCTTCCAAGGATTTCAAGGCCCAGACTTTAAGATAATAACACTTTATCCCCTGAGGAATACAGATGTCATCAAGCAAGACTCTAAAGGTATTTGGACAATAATCAAATCTAATTAGTCTTCAACTACACTAATATACACAAAATGATATTTTGTTATCTTAAAACTATCCTGGATTTGGAATACCTTTTTCCTAGGTTGTACTCTGGCAAACTAGGCCATGAGCATCTAAGAATATACACTTCTATGAATGTTCACATCTTGAGTTTCAAAAGTTTTCACACCTCTTTTCTGTTTGCTACCCCACACTCCTAATTCTCTGACCTGGCTATTACAAAACAAATCAAAGTAGAACAAACTGTTACCTTTTCTACCACCCCCTGCTTTTTAGATTGTAAGCTCCACAAGCAGTGCCCTTCAAATCCTCTTGTATTGAGTTGTATTGTAACTGTTCTGTCTCTCTCTACAAAACTGTTGGAGCTATATTAATCATGCATAATAACTTTACTGTTCTTCCCAGTAAAACTAATTTCTTCACTGTTGACATACAGCAGAATGTATTCATACTCTGTTTTTTCATTGTCTCTTCAATCAGATTTAAAAAAAGACTCAGTGGAGGTGCAAGGGAAAGGCATACAGAAATCTATGCACACTGAATAAGTCAGTCACCTCATCTACAGCCTGCCCTCTTCAATGGAATAATCAATTACCAACCCTGCCCAGATCAAGACACAGGACACAGTGGAACAACACACAAAATCTCTTTTGTCTCCAAAGAATCAAATAAAAATAAATAAAAAAAGCAAATGAGTTCAGGTACCTTCTCCATCACTACCACCTTCTGTAATGCTAAATCAATAAGGAATAGGACAGCTATTATAGCCAATGTCATTTTATTGTCATTGGGCTCCCTGAAAAATAACTATATCACTACACCAATTCTTCACTCCCCATACTGGCTTCAAATTAAATGGAGGATTGTCTTTAAAATGAGCCTACTTGCATTTACAGCTCTAAATAAGTTGGACCCTGCCTCCCTGACTAAACATCCATGTGCCTATACTTTTACATGTGCCCTCCCCTCCCGAGAGAAAAAAAAGTTATATGTATCCAGAGTTACCTTAAAATCTATTGGATCTTGTGTAGTTTATCCTGCAACACCAACAATATGGAACTCATTTCCATTCACTGTCTGGGAAGCATCCTCTTTGGATGTTTTAAAAAGCAGACTTAAAGAATAAGTTCACTTTTGGAACATGTTACATGTTCCACCTGTTTTTGGGGTGGAACATGTAACTTCTCTCCCAAATCCCCCACTCCCTGTGACTGTGGGCTGGGGTTCCTCTCCCCCCATCCTCTATCACTTTTTAAATGTAGTATGGCTGTGCGGGGCTTCCCTCACACAGCCATGTCATTCATTCACAATTTCCTGTGAATTAATAAACTACAAGCACCATCAGCCACTGTGGCAGATGTAGTAGTAGTTTGAATGAATAATAATAAAACTATACCAAAATATCTTACTTGAAGAAAGAATTCCTTCTATAAATTCCTGCCGTGTTATCTTTCCATCTTGATCTTTGTCTATCCTCCTGAAGAAGTCCATTACTCGTGATTTCTTATGATTCATCCACCTCATATATTTCTTTCGCCATACATCGAAATCAAAGTTGGCAAACTCCTTGAGCTTTAATGAAAAAAAAAGTACAGAGCTAAGGTTTTCCTCCAAGACTTAGCTGTGACTCATATAAGATACACCATTGGAGAGAAACATTTTACTTTAGGCTTATATCTTTACCAGTGCAAGCTAATATAAAAATAAATTTCTGAGCCCTTGGTAATATCACCACTGTGCACATTATAGTGTTTAAAAGCACTAAATGGACCAACACATTATATGTATATATGACATTATTATTTATGTTATATACAACAAGCTAGTAAATAGGCAAATACCATATTTATCGGCGTATAACACGCACAGGCGTATAACACCCACTTTCCACAGCCCCCTGCGTATAACACGCAGTCACAGTTTACCCTCTATTTTCAGGGTAAAAAAATGAGTGTTATACGCCAATAAATACAGTACTTGGCAAACTATACCGAAACGTACCAGCAGATAGACTCATCCTTTGACTTATTATTGCATTTGCAGTCTTAAGTGACAAGATTTCCCCACCAGTTTGTCTTATTTGTTTGCCAAACCATTGAGAGCGTGGCACTATAATTTTGTTTAATAATGGGCACAGCTGTTTGACACAACCAGGAAATGTAGGCAAACACATAATACTAGAGTTCCTGAGCTATATAAAAATACAGCACATGGCTTAACTTGCCAGCAACTACACAAAACTTAAATATTAGTGGCATTTACTTGCCAGCAACTACACAAAACTTAAATATTAGTGGCATTTAAAAAAAAATAAAACTTGCAGAACAAGTACAATACCTCTTCCAGCCTATCCAAAGCATCATTCAGATTTCTTCTTCTCTCTAATGCCAAAAGCCACACATGTTGCCATTTGCTAACTAATAAATTGACCCTTGGGTTCTTTGTTTCTAGTGTAGCTTGTGTGCCGGATGAATAAAGGTTAGGTGTCGGTGACCTCTTTCCTGTTAACACAGACAAAAAAGTAGCATTAAAATAACAGAAAATGTTTCCATAACTTATATTTAAAGCGATAAAATGTGTTTATATATTGTTTATAGATCCCAAAAAGGTTTCATTCTGGTTATTTAGGCAGTAACAATAATCCTGAGAATACTGATACAAACTTACTTTTTTCTATACAAAAAAAAGGATAATATATAAGTTAACATTTTCTTTATTTATGGCTATAGAATTATTATCATGCATTTTTGTGACCTCAACAATATATTTTCTTTTGTTAAATACTTACGGCCTGCTTTCCCCTTGTCTAAGACCGGGATTTGAGATTGGCCTGATGTAGATTCAGCAGCTTTCCTCTTGTAAGTCTTTGTGACTTTATCTACATCTGGCTGTTTTCTAGTCATTTCTTCCATAAATGCCTGAAACATTACATAGCGTATGTAAAAACGTGGCACAAAATCAACATGCTAGAATGCAAAAGAAAGTCATTTGTTTTCTTGCAAGACTTTGGAAATGAAATATATATTACCTGATGTTCTGCAATCAGAGCTTTAACTTCATCTATCTCCTCTGGGATGTCTTCCTTGTCTTTTTCATTGAGTGTAGCCTCTGCCCACTGTAACCATGCCAGAAGAGATTCCAGCAACTCCTTTTTGGTTATCAAATCGTCCAATGCTACAGCCAGCCTCTGGTGATGCTGTTTTGCCCAGGTTAAGACCTTAAACATGTGAAAATCACATAAAAGATCAAATATATGAACTGTAATGATTTTGTTCCGCCTTTACATTCTAATGTCGGTATGTGTGAATACAGCTATTAAAATTGTTTTAGAAGGACCTGTGTATATAAAGTGTCCCGAAAATCACTGAAAACATTTTTGCTTAAACTGCAGGAGGTCATGAGCTTATTTATTAAACAAGACATGCACTGTTTAGCTGTTTGGACATCATCAAGGCGGTAAAGTGGTACACACATATGGGTGGTAGGGCATTTACAGGCAGCCTGCTGAGGCTGTAACATGTTGTGGAGCTGCTTCTAGAGGGCACCTGAAAATATTTTACTAAACGTAAAGAATTGAGATGGCTACATAAGAAAATCAAACCCTGTTGTCCCACACCCTGAAATGCAGGAAATGCAGGTAATAGAAAAGAGACAACAATAAAACTTGATAGAGGTACTAACTCTTTCTCACTGTAATAAAAACAAAGACTGGGCTGGAGTAGCTCTGGAGTAAATATAATGGATATTTTAGCCACTGTATAAAGGTACCTCATACCTTTATATTCTGAAGGACCAATAGCGATTTTCACAATTCCACTTGGTCTGTTTATTCAGTTATAACTTTGTAATTACCTAGGATAACACACAGTGTTTTTTTGTTTTTGTTTTTGGGGGGGGGGGGGGGGAACTAGCCTTTCATTTGGCAATATTATGTCTTGCACAGTTGTAGAGGCGCCTCGTCTGTACTGACATTGCTCACTCTGATTTCACTGCATCCTTTGAACCTTTCGGGTCAGATAGAGCGTGCCTCATTTCCTGTCTGGAAACCATGCAGCATTATCTAGCCCTTACCTCCCCAGCCTTACTGTACTTGACCTCATTCTTTCATTTATTAGATTTTGGCTCTTTTAATCATGGAAACTCAGTATCACATGTGGGCATTACCTAAGGAGGTTTGCATGCAAATACAGTTTTCCTAGGGACACTCACTCTTAGACTGACATTCTCCTATGGAGGCATTTTGATATTTGCATAACACCTCTCAAGAGGCTATTGCTTGCATCAGAAATTAGTACTCTTGGGAAGAGTGCTGAGGCAATGTGCTCAGAAAGCTATGTACAGCACCCTGACAGCCCTTCCCACCAGTCATGAGCAATAGAGACACCTAGTGATAACATCAATGGGTCTAAAATAAGGTACGTAATGACATTTTTTTTTTTTTTAAATTGAGAAGGAGTCAGGAGGATAAACCTGGTTAAAACGCCAAGGTCCTCCAATGACTACATGTAAAATAAAATATAGACAGTATACCCTTTGCAGGCACCATGTTTTTTACATCTAGTTGCTGGAGCATCTTGGCAATTTGTGAACAATATCAACTTGTTTGGTGACAAACTGTGACAGGACTAGAATGGTAATTTTAAGATGATAGGGAAAATTTCACTATTGGCTTTGTTTTGCATGTGTTGCCCTTCCATGTGCTGCTTGCTGCAAAGGCTAGTTATAGGTGAGGGCAGTGGCCAATTGTTTGTACTGTTGAAATATTGATGAGGGCATGCAGTGGACACTTTTGCTGCCATAGTGCTATATGCTGGGTCTCCAGTGTGCCCCTGTGGTTTTAAGGAGGAGTGGGCTCCCAACAGGCTCACCTGCCCTCTGCCTATCCATTATGATGCACGTGCTTCCACTGTGCAGGCTTTCAAAATTTAGAGTTTTGAACTACAGATACGGGGGTGCCTTGAGCTCTGTAGCTTACGCATGTATTTGCAAATGTGTGCAAACTAAACTCTGTTTTAACGTATAATGTTAGACAGGACAATTCATTTGTTAGTAGGCGGATCGGCAAGTGGAGTCAGGAATTTCTTTGGTTTCGTTTTGCAGATGAAAGGCTACACATCGTATTTAGTGAATGACACTTTTAAACAATCTATATGCGTAATTTTACACTAGAATGGCTGCATTTTGATAAATAGCAAATACAAATGACAGCTGGTAACTGCTGACAATAGTAGCAAGGGAAGCAGTGGTAAAGAAGGATTGGGAGTGGGGGGGGGGGGGGGGGGGCGATGAATGGAAAAGATGCATCCTAAAAACTTTGTGGAGGTTTTTTAGGACATATCTCTTGAGTTCAAAAGTCTTAAGCGGTAAAGTAAATATTGACACAAAGCAAACAATTTCCTTATAAATAACAATGTAGAAAAGCTCACATACCTCCTCAAACCTAGCTCTAATAATGGTTATCCAGTGCTTAATAGTAGTAATAGAGTCCGGATGACAAACCGAAAGGATTGATTCTCCCATACTCGCTCCATTATTCAGCTCAGTTCTTTGTGCCTCAATATTTCTCATGAATTCCTAAAATGGGACATATTATATACATGCAATCATTGATGGATCCCAAAACAGTATGATTTAATGAATACAGCTAATGAAGAAATTGTGCGAAAGTCAAGGTAGGTTGCTAGATTACACAAATTAGGCCGGCTAAGACAGAAGCACGCTGAATGCCACAGCTGTTAAATACTTTGATGACCTTTCTGATTGACTGTATATGTAAGTTGCTACAATAATTCGGTTTACAAGCCATACGGGCTTCACTATATGCTGCTTTATATCTGTTTGGTGCCGATATCCGCTTGACTGGGTGAGATGCCCACTGACTGTTGGAATTTCGCTCTTTTGCTGTCTGGGACAAGTGAATGGATGCAAGCCTTGTAGTGTACTGACTGGTGATTGAAAAGTGAAGCTGTGATCCCTTGGGAAGTTATTAATCAATGCCTATTACATGCTGAGATCTGGTAAGCAGATTGGATTCTCACGTGGTATGGTGTGTTTCTCTTTAACCACTTGGTATCCAGCCTGTAGTCTAAAGACGGCAACAAGGTGGCTCTCAATTGCCGGGAGGATGTCTATAGACGTCCTCGGCTCCTCCGGCCACTGGGGGGCGCGCCCGCCGCATCACTGCAGTGCCGATGCGCGTGCCTGGTGGGCGCGATGTCCGCCAGGCATCCGCGATCGGCGGTTACACAGACAAGGACGTGGATCTGTGAGTGTAAACACACAGATCCACATCCTGTCAGGGAGAGGAGACCGATGCTGTGTCCCTTGTATATAGGGACACAGATCGGTCACCTCCCCCAGTCAGTCCACTTCTCCCACAGTTAGAAACACTATGCAGGGCACACATTTAACCCCTTCCTTGAACCCTAGTGTTAACCCTTTCCCTGCCAGTCACATTTACACATTAATCAGTGCATATTTATAGCACTGCTCGCTGTATAAATGTGAATGGTCCCAAAAACGTGTCAAAAGTGTCCGATGTGTCCGCCATAATGTCGCAGTCCCAATAAAAATCACAGATCGCCGCCTTTACTAGTAAAAAAAAAATTCTGTCCCCTATTTTGTAGGCGCTATAACTTTTGCGCAAACCAGTCGCTTATTGCGATTTTTTTTTTTTTTTTTACCAAAAATATGTAGAAGAATACATCATTTTCAACCCAAAACCTAAAAATAAGTGGATGTTTTTCAATAAAACTCCAATAAATCAGTTAAAATCATTTAATGATTTGAAACTGAACCGACATTATCCTTGACTTGCACTATTTTACTGAATAAGAGCTATTACATTGCACCCAACTTTATGCCAGGGAGAACAGGGGTTGTAACATCATATTGAACAGTTGAAACCATGTTCTTTTTAACATGGCAACAAAAGGCAAACACTCCAATTGGTTTGATATGATCTTATAAGCTTTTTCACTCAAAACCCTTTTGTAAATCAGACATCAGACAGGTACTAATTTCAGGCACTGTAAGTTAATGCCTATGGTCACTAATCCTAGGAGGCTTTTTATTAATGACTGACAAAGAAGGTGGTACAATAACTGGACCCATACATAATGAAGAGTTGATGGTGGACCAGCGCGTGACAAAAGACAAGGAGGCTTTACCAAAGACATTATGAATATTCATAATCCCTTAAAGCAGATGTAAACCCCATTCATGAAGTCTGACCTGAGCAGATATATCTGTAGTGTTTACTTAATTCACTCTAAAGCTCTGAGTCCCATGTCTTTTTGCTGCTTTGTTCCTCTGTTATCAGCATGATAACTTCTGACAAGTTCTCTGACACAGAAGATAAAAGCAGCTGAAAATGTGTGTTGGGGTGGGTTCTATAAATAGTAAGCAGATGGCTAGTCTATTCACAGCACAGCTCTGCAAGTTTCTTTGTGCCTGTGGAGGGGGGTGTGTCATTCCTCCAATCAGCTATCACACAGTATATGCCCAGACTGCCCTCCCACTGTTGAAACAGGAAGATAAAATTCTAACATGATGTGCACTTTTTAAAGCATATAGAAAGCTGAAGACAGCAGACATACATGTAAAAAAAATTAGGGAGATTTGTTTAATCTCTGAGTACCATCTGAGGCTGTTAAGTACACTGGGTATATGTGAGGGTTTACATCTACTTTAAGTCTTTTTTAGGACTGACCAAGAATTCTGTACAATGAATGGACAATATTTACAATGTGAAAATTCTCAGCACTATTAGTAAATCAGTCCACATATGTCTACCAAAGGAAACAGTTTACTTTTGGATGACTATGTCCAACCTAAATAAGAAAAAATAAATGTTGTTCTGATACCTTACAATACTATGCCAGAGCAATGAAGATGCCATGACGCTTACATTTTCAATTAAATGGACAATTCATATTATCATCTTTTATTTATGGGAATAGCAGGATGAAATCAGATGTATTCTAGTGTAGAACAAGCGTCAAATGCTGTGAGTTGGAGGACTTTCACATTTGTTATTTTTTAGCAAACAATTGTGCTCTACTCTACCATCCAAAAAATCTCAACATGCAAACCACAAAAATAAGCCAAGATAAATATTTTGGCAGTGATCTCAACAAACCTGCCTAAAACATTAGCAAGTATAAGATAATGGGAGTGCTGCAGAAATGTATAAAAACAGCAAGGAGACGTAACACTTCTATTTCTCTCCGTTCTGTATTGTTGTTCCAAAATAAACATCATGCTTGTTGTAATTTGAATGCCTTTACCTAATAAAGATGTCTTGGAAGCTGGAGAACTTTTTATACCTTACGTTTATGCTCTCATGCAAACAATCAGAGTCAGATTATTAACTTTTTTTTCACGCAGATTTTTCTTTGACTCAAATAAGATTTTCACTGAACTTTAACACAATAAAGTGTCAATAGATAGTTAATGCAGGCACCCAGAGCCAGTCTCCTGGAGAATCCTAGTAGCCTTAACATCTAGGGCACTGTAATATGTAAGTTTCACTTAAACTATAAAGTCAGCATATTGGCCCACCCTTTCTGCAATGCCTCTCATCACATTTAGGGCCAGATTCACATACAAATCCGTTACGCTGCGGCGGCGTAACGTATCCCATTTACGTTACACCGCCGCAAGTTTACAGCGTAAGTGCCTGATTCACAAAGCACTTTCCTGTAAACTTGCGGTGGTGTAACGTAAATCCGCTCGGCGCAAGCCCGCCTAATTGAAATGGGGTAGGCACCATTTAAATTAGGCGCGTTCCCGCGCCGAACGTACTGAGCATGCTCCGTCCGTAAAATTACCCGACGTGCATTGCGCTAAATGACGTCGCAAGGAAGTCATTGGTTTCGACGTTAACGTAAATGGCGTCCAGCGCCATTCAAGGATGACTTACGCAAACGTGAAATTTAAAATTTTGACGCGGGAACGACGGCCATACTTAACATTGGCTAGTCCACCTAGAGGGCACCCCTAGTTTTGCGCCGCGTATCTCTACGGAAACAACGTAAATTTAGAGCGACGGGCAAAGCGGACGTTCGTGAATTGGCGTAAGTAGTAATTTGCATATTCTACGCCGACCGCAATGGAACCGCCACCTAGCGGCCGGCCTAGAATTGCAGCCTAAGATCCGACGGTGTATGTCAATTACACCTGTTGGATCCTAGGGCTATCTATGCGTAACCTGATTCTATGAATCAGGCGCATAGATACGACAATCGTATCTCAGAGATACGACGGTGTATCAGGAGATACGCCGTCGTATCTCTTTTGTCAATCTGGCCCTTAGTTCCTAATAATGGTCAGCTGGAGGTTGACTTAAGCAAGTCAATATGGCGACTTCCAATAGCCAAAGTAAGCAATTGCATATAACAGTGGGAACTCTACTTGGGGACCTAGAAGTTACCTTTAAATGCTTTTAGTAACATTTCCATTTACGGGCTCATTGCTGCAAAGATCAGTATTGATTGATGCAGGTTCATTACAAGAGTATAGTGAAACAACCCATACAGGTGCCCTATATGTAGCATGTCTGCATTTTTAAGAAACCTGAAAAATTGTGTGGCACTGCTTGCCAGAGTGGGGCAACATGCTGTTGTGCATAGAGTTACATGAAGTGTTATTTTGTGACACTTCAAAAAAGTTTAAACAGTGTAATGCATTGTAACACGCTTTGCACTTCCCTTACGCAAGGGACACCAGTGCGCTTGCATCATACTGAGCATAACTTGTGCAGGCTGGTATAAACAGGCTCTTATTATAGCATAAAACAGGCACTCTTTAAAAGGTATATCTTATACAATCTTTTTTTTATAACAAAAACAGATAGGATATCTGATGGAATCTAATCCGATGGATTTTTTCGTCAGATAACCGATAAAGCTGACTTTCATCAGTCTTGCCTACATACCATCAGTCAAAAATCCGACCATGCCAAAACTTGGGGACGTAAAAAACTACAAGGTGCTGAGAAAAATTAAGTTCAATGCTTCCGAGCATGCGTCGACTTGATTCTGAGCATGCATGGATTTTTCTCCTATGGACTTCCACACAGACGATCGTTTTTTTCTATCGTTTTTTTTTATCCATAGGAAAAATTTAAAACATGTTCTATTTTTTTACACCGATGGAAAAAGTCCGATAGGGCCCATACACGATCGGTTTGTCCAATGAAAACAGTTCATCAGTCTGTTTTTAACGGACAAACTGATCGTGTGTACAGGGCTAAACAGAACACATTATAATATACAGGTACATGGGGATAACAGTAATAAGGAAATATAAGATGCATTACACAACAAAGCTGACAGAGTGTCTGTATCTCCCACATGTTATCTCTTTTCACTGACAGCATATTATGATGCCACCGATAAACTACTGGTAAGTGACAATGCCTATCTCTCTGAAAGTGGCTGCACGTCAATCACTGGTAAAACAGAAGAAAAGTGCCTGAGAAAAAGTGATTACTTGAAAACCCAAACCATACGGAAATGTAACATTCGTCTTTTAACAGTTTAGAAGTTTAAACTACTTTTAAATGAGACCAAGCTGTCAAATGGGTAAAAAATACAACTGTTTATTTTAAATATAATTATTCAATTATTTTTAATTTAAAACAACATGCGTAAATCTTTTTGTTAGCATCCCCTGTCATTTAGTCAATAGCAAAATACTGAAGTCATTCTAAGCGAGTCGTGATAAGGTATTTATTTGTAATGTACAATAATGCAAAGACTTCTAACCTCCTAGCCCAGACATAAGATTTAATGCTACAGAAAAATGCTGAAAAAAAAGCCACAAAAAAGGAACATTCTGTTTTTGTGTAAATGCATTTTTCCGTTATTGCTGGAATGAAAGGAACATTCCAGAATTCATGCCACATTCTTTTTAATTTATGTATCATTTTTTACTTACCTTGTGCTGTTCAATTAGTGTCTTTAGAGAATCTTCATCATCGGGGAGGACCCCGTGAAATCTCAGAGTCTGCTCTGCCTCAGCCAGCCACTCCAACAAGACATGCACAGCTGAGTGAAATGCCTCTGCCTGGAATGATACATAATCTGTTAAATGCAGTTTATTACATCCAAATAGATTTTCTTTATACAGCTACAGTACGTTCTTACACCACAAATGGACACATCTTCCCACTGAATACAGTTATAACATCTTCATAAATAATAAACTGACTGCACATAAGAACTATAAAGCACACCTTATGGATCTGTAAAATGCCGTGTGTTAAGAACTATTTGGATGGCAGAAAGCATGTGATTTATAAACAGAAGATCTCTTCTTTCATTTAAGAGTCTTTACATAAGCCGAGCTGTAAATCCGCCAGGCTTGCTTTAACGGAATTTTCACTAGTATAAACTGTCTCCTGTCAGAGTTCAGAGCAGAGACCAGGCTGGCATATTCACTCATCACTTGGTGAGAAATTACCTCTTTAATGAAGTACAGGATAGGAATTCATGTTATGACTAATTATAATCCCTACATGAGCCCACCTGGCGCAGTGCTTCTTCCAGTCGGATCTGTTTGGATACAGATAAAGTGCATACAGTTTCCCAGCGGGTGCCTAATTCCTGCATTTGGGCTTTCACCCAAGAAGAGTCATCACGACTTCCTTCAACTAACTCTTTGGCAGAACGCTTGAGGGCCTGAATACTGCTGCTTCTCTTTCCCAGCTCTTTTTGAAAAACCTAGGAGAGAAAGATGGCAAGACACAAGATAAATTAGCCTCTACATTATTATTACTCTTCAAGGATCGGGATATCAGCGTATTGCATTCTACATTTTTTTATCTAACATTAATAACCAAAAATTGTCCAAAAAAATGTCTTTTACATTTGATAGAGTAAAGAGTGGTTATAACTTTGGTTGGGTCTTTATTGCTGTCTTTTTACTGGGGAGATGTCCCATCAGTTCTTGATGACAGGGGGTGAGAAGGGCAGAATGTTATTGGAAACCTTTCCAGCCATGAAAGATACAGCAAGAAAAAAAAACGTTTGTACAAAAATGTGAAAGGATTAGAACACCTGTGATGATGTTATTGCGGTTTGTGCTATTCAAAGTATTTGTCAAATGATATGCTTATAGGGGTATGTGTGTAGGCAATTGGGTCTGCGGTCTGTGTACATGTTTAGAGCATTTATGCAATACGTTATAAAGTTAATGCATGAATGTAATTAGGAATACTTATGTTGGAGTTTACAGGAATAGAAGTCTGCACAGGGTTTGCGTGAGAATGCATATGGGAGTGTGCATGTAGATAGGTCCATGTTTTGTAGGTTTAATTGTACATGTAGATAGGTCTATGTTTTGTAGGTTTAATTGTGCATAAAATAATATTTAAGATAATATGTGGACAGAAGTGTGGTGTGTTTGTGTGTCGGAATGCATTAATTCGTACATGTGATTGTGTCTGTTATGTATATGGGTGATACCATACAAGTGCACATGAGTGGGTGTGATATACTGACCCTATCTAATCCTCACATACACTTTTTAAATAAATATATAAATACATGCAATGATCATGAATGAGGTGAAGCATGCACTTATACCACCAGAGGTGGGCAACCTATATCTCTTTAGCTTAGAAGAAATGGCAAGGTGGGTGTGACAATTCCCCCCCAAAAAAGCAGAAAACGATTTCTATGGATTTCTTTGCACATTCATTTCAAGTTCAAGTACTAAACTAAATGAAGAATTACATTTTCTTGAACCATACAAATAACAGATATCTGAAAGAAAAAGAGGTAGCTAGAAGTCGAACATTACTTTGTGGTTGTCAAAGAGATTCATCACTACATCAATATCGCCATGTACTGGTTGATCTTCAGCCAACTGTGGTTCCACTCTGTACAGCCAATCAATAAGAGCTTGCAAAGCATCTGTAAACTGGCCAGAGAACAGCAGTGCTTCCTCCAGTTTGTTTTGTCTAGGCCACAGAAAAAACACAATAAAAAAAATAATATATTGAATAGAAAGCAATACTGTATATTATACATTGCATTGTAGACACACACCAGTTTGTTCCCCAAATATGCTTCAATGAAAGTTTTAATAACATCTAATAAAAATCTCTTATTGTTGCTGTAAGCACTGCAGATAGCATACATTATAGAACTGGCACAGACCAGTATATATGGTGTGTCAGATATGAGGCTACTAACACAATGCTATACTTACAATCCTAAGTAGGAGGGCAAACTGTACTTTGACCTACCCCACTACAATAAAGCGCTACTGAAGGGGGTGGACTAAAGTGCCTTGTTCGTGGCTGAAGTTGTAATTTTTTTATAACAGAGATCCCCATATATTTACTTATAAGTATAAATTAGCACAGTGAAATAAAATAGGATTTTGGTACCCACCATCAGCAGCTACAAATACTGCAGCGGCTGACTTTTAATAATCGGGCACTTACCTGTCTCAGGGTCCAACGATGCAGGCGTACGAAGCCTCGCTCCTCTTCCCCTTTTCTCCTCTGTGCCGGCATTGAGACTGTGACAGTCTCAGAAGATTGCAGGGAAGAATAGGTGAACTTCCTTCTGGTGCCACGGAGCCCCAGGAGGAAGTGGCTGCTGAAGCCCTCTAAAATGAGGGTTTCCACTCCCCCCCCCCACAAAAAAAATTACATGCCAAATGTGGCATGTCAGGGGGTCACCTTCACTTAAAGCAGAAATTCTATTTTTGGGTGGAACTTCGCTTTAAGCAATTTAAGATTATACTGTTGCCTACAGTAAAAAAGGAAAACAAGGCACATATAAAAACTAAAGGCTAGTCCCCTTGAAGCTGTATCCCTCCAGTCCCCCAAAAATAATACAATAGCATATGAGGGAAGGGAGTTATGTACCTTAATGCATTCCAAGATAAAGCTCTTACAGTGAATACAAACATTCTGTTTTCCCCGCCCAATGATAATCAGGCAACCTAGTGATATTCAAATTCAGTACAAACAGAGGGGTGGGAACACCAAAATAAAACATAGGTGACCAGCCCAACTAGATAAAAACAAAGCAAGAGGTAAACCAAGGGCATTAAACAGCTGCTTGCAGAATGCTTTGACCAAAACTAGAGCCTGCCACGGCAGACACATGGACCATATAAAGCTTAGAGGACATATACAGAAGATCAGTTCATAGCCCTGCAGCTCTGAGACACAAAAGCCTGATGGGAAAAGTCCCAAAAGGTAATTACTGTCCTAGCCCAGTGGCCTTTAAAGGGAAAAGAAGGCACAATTCATTGACTTGTACAACAACCTGTCAAATTCACAGAAACAGAGAATCTAGAAGCCACAGAACCTCTTTTAGTACCTTCTGGAATAGAAAAAAGAAGTAGTGGCAGAAAGGGAAACTCTGATGTCCTTGGCCACATCCAGACAATTGAGAGATATTCACTTGAGGTAAACTAGTGCTGGACACCAGAAAGTTAATACAATATTCTGGTGCCTTTGGGACCACTTTGGGTAAAAATGGTGTTAGTCAACATGGATAGCAGCCATGGAATCCGATGTAAGAAAAACAAAACATAGTGTTTTTCCGCAATAACCAATATAACATTTAAAAGTGAAAATACACTTACATAAAAAGCACTATATCCAGTGCTAGGAATCAAATGCAAAAAAACCGCACAGCATGGTCCGATAGATGGCAGCGGGTGACGTCACGTACTTCCCTACCGAACGTTGCGTCCCAAGGGCGGGACTTCTTCAGCGGATGTAGGGGAGAGGAAACGTGCACCCAGTTATATACATGTATGTTGCTATAGAGAGTAAGTGGCTACAATGCAGCATATGGACCAAAAAGGTCTCTAGCTACAGGGCAGTGTGTGGGACAAAAAGCTCACTGGCTACGGATCAGCATGCAGGACAAAAAGCACCGCAAAAAACAGAAAGCCTGGCCATATGCTGCATTGTAGCCACTTACTCTCTATAGCAACATACATGTATATAACTGGGTGCACGTTTCCTCTCCCCTACATCCGCTGAAGAAGTCCCGCCCTTGGGACGCAACGTTCGGTAGGGAAGTACGTGACGTCACCCGCTGCCATCTATTGGACCATGCTGTGCGTTTTTTTTGCATTTGATTCCTAGCACTGGATATAGTGCTTTTTATGTAAGTGTATTTTCACTATTAAATGTTATATTGGTTATTGCGGAGAAACACTATGTTTTGTTTTTCTTACATCGGATTCCATGGCTGCTATCCATGTTGATATTATTTGAGATCTGCCATCCATGCTGATATTACCTGAGATGTATTCCTTTCCTGCTTGGATTATGCTGTTACATGCCTGGGATTGACCCTTATGGGAAAGCGATTTTTTATTACCAGTGAGGTGAGCGGCCATTGTTACTATTGGTGGAGGTCTCCTGCTAACCCACGCTATATCACCTGCATGCCTCATATTGTCAGTCACTTATAAGAGAATCACCTGGATGATCTTTATTTGGACTTTTCCTCTAGCGCTGCACTATCTACTTTACATTGACTCTTAAGGAATTTATAAATTGAATCCTAGTGCATAGCTGCTGATTGTGTTTTACCTGTATATTGCGGTGATTTTTTTACTATTTTCAAAAATGGTGTTAGACCTAAAACCTCATTGTCTATATGTAAGATCAAATAGGGTCCTTACAGGGCAATGCTGATAACTCACAAATCATTCTGGCTGAAATATTGGCCACAAGAATGGCTACCTTATGGGATAGTAATGTCAATAGTAAAGGGATAGTAATGTCAAGGAGTTATCACAAACAAGCACAAAAGGAGGTATTTGTAACACACTGTCAATACAAGGTTTAAATTCCATGGATAGAGTGAAGGTCTAAATTGGGACCAACATATGTAATCCCTTGTAAAAAAAAGTTTGAATCAGTGAATGATTAGCAAGAGGATGTTGGAAAATAACCTGACCTTGAATGGTGCTTAAGGCCAAATGTTGTCCCACCCTAACAAGAGGAAAGAAAGAGCATGGCCCACTGTAAAAGCACATCCAGAGATTCACATCAGTGAAAAATTCTTTCACATTCAATGGTAACTCTTGCAGGAAGAACTATTATGAACTTTTAATATGACTGGTATTACAGAAGCTGAAATGACTCTGAGAAATTTGATTTCAACTGCTAGAGCATCAAAGCTAGCAAGGTGGAAGATTGGTTCTTTAGATAACAGATCTTTTAACAGATCAAAAATCTTCAATATGAGCAAAAAAACAGCAGTTTGGAAAGAGACATTCATCTAAGGACACTAGGAGAAACTGAGCAGACATGAGGTGGGAAGGTTAAAGCTTCAAAGGGGCTGGTCTTCAGTTTTTAATGTGCCTAATGTCCATTTCTCTTTGTCAGTGACCGTGTATGCCTAGGTTGTTTACCCATCATCAAGCACAATGGATGATAGTTGTTGTGTAATCTTTAAAATGTTAATGTAATTTCCAAAGTACATTTTAATTCTCTTAAATTTACAGTGGTTAACAAAAAAATGCCTGGTCATCCTGCCATGAGGGTAATTTTTCAGGCATTTCCTGTTATGGGGTAAAAATATTCTTCCTCTGTCTTTACATTACACAAGCATGTTATGCCACTGTCACCATCAAGAAGCTGATCCAAAGCAATAATATGCAACCAAAGCTGGAGAATATTTATGCATGCAGGAAATGGCTGTAAAAAGGCTTCAGGAGATCAGAAGCACTGCGATGAAGGGGTGAAAAGGGTGAAAACTGTATAAAACATATCAGTTGTCTATGACATTTGTTCAGCAAATTATTTCCTTCCATGTTTTGTTTAGATCCAATTTAAAATGGACTTGACTGATGTAGCTTTCCTTTCGGCTGGGTTCACACCTATACGAATTGGATGTGGATTTCCTTGCATTCAATTCGTATAGCAGGAAAATGTGACCGGCTCTCTATGGAGCCGGTTCACATATCTCTGGCACGGTTGGAGAGCGAACTGCACAGAAACGCTGTGTGTTTTTTGCTCAGTTTCAGGGCCAAATTCAGGCAAAGATTCGGCCTTGAACAGAGGAGAACAGAGAACAGGGATGCACGGCATTTCTGTGCAATCCGCTGCTGTTTTAGGTGTGAACCGAGCCTAAGGAACTGGCTGTATGTTGGATATTTAAAGAATTACTAAGCAGTCTGACAGTAGAATAAACTGATTCACTCGAAAAACTTTTGATTCCTCTAGGTGAGTTAAGGATTTAAGAAAAATTCACTTTGTCAAAATATATTATCTTATTTTGTCTTATTACAATGACCAAAAAAAATAAATACAATTTGTTTGTAGTCAAAACCACCTCCACCGTAATGCTTATTACCTCTCCACTGACTTCCCACAGACTGTATCCCATCTGTCTCTTATCTCACTGAGCATGTCATCCAGTTTCTGAATGTCATCATTCAGTGTTGCTTTATCTTTCAAGGAGCGACCACTCCTAGAGGTGGAATCGTAGACAGAATGTTTGGCACCCAGGTTTTTTTGAAACTCCTGTGGATTACAAAAAAAATAATAATACTAGTGCAGTTCCTTAAGTTTACATACAGATGGTAAAGGAAATATCAACACAACAGTTCTAACAGCAAAGATTTTCTCTATTGTGCTTTGTCAGGAGTCTAAAACAAATCTTTTTGGCCAAAAAAAAAAAAGCTGGAACAATAAAGATGTAAATCAAAATGGAGCCTATGTAGTCATAATACATCATTGTTGTAAAGTCTGGATGGAAAGTTTTGCTCAAGTCTATTATCCAAGCTCATGTGTTCCAGGCTTATGCAGAGATGTAGTACAGATTACTTCATTAGCTTGTTTTAGGGTGTGCCAGAGAAATATTTTTTTTCTTCTAGTGATGTGATATAATATACATGTTACTTAATGCACTGGCCAGTCATCAGATGTAGTCAAAGCCATTCAAAATGTAAAGTGATGTTTTCTATTAAAAATGTAATTAAGCAATTTCTATGTTCATCCATCAGATAAAAACTGACTGCAGGCTAGAAGTAAGAAAAGTCTGATCTGCAATTTATACTCCTCACTTTTGATTAACTGAGTCCAACAAACTCTTAGAACATCATCTAAGAAATCTAATGGTAAATTAACTGTAAAAATAAAGCCTTTTGATTACATATATTTTTATTTTTGTGTTATACAAATGTCTACAATCTTCACGTAAAACCATGCATTATAAATCATCTACAATGTTATTTAACACAAGACACTACTTATTGTGTAACACAATATAAATAGAAAAAATGTTATATACATGTAAAGCGCTGTGTAAATTGACAGTGCTATATAAGTACCGGTAATAAATAATAAATAAATACAATAACTAAGACAGGGTGCTGTTATGATGTTCAATGGCATAAGACTATTTTAACCCCTTTGCACCTAAGGGTAAAAGGAATCTTAGGGCCAGATCCACAGACGAAGTACGCCGGCGTATCTACTGATACGCCGGCGTACTTTCAAATTTCCCGCGTCGTATCTTTAGTTTGAATCCTCAAACCAAGATACGACGGCATATGGGTAAGATCCGACAGGCGTACGGCTTTGTACGCCTTCGGATCTTAGATGCAATACTTTGGCGCCCGCTGGGTGGAGTTTGCGTCGTTTTCCGCGTCGGGTATACAAATTGCACATACTGTATGTGCAACTACAAATTTCATATCTTGAAATTATCAGGGGAAGTATAGTTCAGTGAGCATATAGTTTGATTTATTATTTCAGTGTTTGATATGACTTTTTTTAAATCTTGCCCTCTTTTTCCTTGTCAAAATATCTTTAATATCTTTATTTAGACATATTTGTGAGTTTTATACATACAGTGTAAAGTTGTTACAGTATAGGCATTACCTAAATAAGAATTATTCTAAATAAGAATAAGACATGGAAACTCCTATGTTTGCAAATTAACAAGTGACAATTTCTTGTGGGAGGTGAACTGTGGTACAGGTGGATAAATACGTGCTAAGTTAAGAACTATTTGTACTAAAGATAACGTAACTCTACGTATTTCCTTGACAACTTAAAGTCCAGTGTCCTTTACCGAATGTTTCCACTTAATATATTTACATATTGTGATGACGAGAGGAGTTTCCGTTTTGTAGTAACCTCTCACATTTACCTAAAAGGAGTATAAACTATAACGTCAAAATGTTAAACAAGAGGAAGGGAAAGGAGGGGGGAGGGGATAAGGATGGGGGGTCTGCAGGACCAGGCCGGGAGTCTCCGTCACTGAATAAGAAGCGTATTGACGATTACAATGGCTGAGCTACCATGGCATCATAACATCTTTATTAAAAGCATTAGGTAACATATGGGTTAACCAAGGTTCCCATGTTTGTTCAAATTTGGTGATCGTGTCTGTATCAATAGCTGACATTTTGGCATGCGTCATTGCATTATTTGTTCTGTTTAGTACCTCTGTTACTGACAAATTTGGGGATTTCCATGCCTTTGCAAGTGTTTGTTTTGCAGCTGTAAGGAGCTGTCTTATCAGTAAGATATTTTAAAAGATAATTTAACAAAAAGATTATTGGCTGTAAGCATATTGTATATACATGCATAGCCAACATTGAGTATGTGGTTTACAGAAATTGAAAGGTAGACTTCAGCCATAAAAATCAACAGAGATACAGCAGAATTGGATGCAATAAAAAATGTGCTCTTGATTTCTTTTATTTTGATAAATATAGAGAACTGTAGTTTAGCCACTAGAGGGGGCAAACACTCAGTTTGCAATCACTCTACCTTCCTTTTATGTATGAAATACAAATATGTCTGCTTGTGGGGGGCACAGTGTTTCAGTCCACTAACTCATAGGGGGTTATTTACTAAAACTGGAGAGTGCAAAATCCGGAGCAACTTTGCGTAGAAGCCTATTTATTGTTAAACCTCAATTGAACAAGCTGAAGTTAGAAGCGGATTGGCTACCATGCACAGCTGCACCAGATTCTGAGTGCACCAGTTTTAGTAAATCTACCCCATAGACTTGCATTGTGAAGAATAAACAGTGGTGAATCATTTCATCATTTGTTTACATTACTGACCTTATGTGTTGTCAGTTGCGTCTTGATCTTGTCTGGGTCATTTGCAATCTCAAGTTCTGAATCTAAAGATGTTTCTGATTCCTCCAGCCATTCCATAAGTTTGTCAAAGGCTTCCTGGAACTGTGACAAATGATACAAAATTGTGACGCAATCTTTTCTTACAGAACTAAAACAGGAGAGCAAAGTAACAGACTCAAATCTCAATACGGTACCTGTTTGGATCTTTTTCGGGCATCATCTAATGCTCGCCCTCTTTCTAGTGAGCGTTGGACAACATTTTCCCATCTGCTCTGTACACTGATCAGTAAATTCTTGATTAATACTACATCCTCTTTTCGGCTGAAATATTTTAAATGGGTTCCAGTTTTATCCAGCTCCATGATCTGATCTCTGTGTGAATTAACTTCAGTAACAAATACCTAAACCGAATACAAAGGCATTTACTTTACTTATGCAGCATGTCACCAAAACAATAAGCATTACAGACGTTTGTACATTTCCAACTAGCTCTCCTGAGCTGAGTAACCACTAAAGCCCCCTACACACGATCGGACCTTTGTCCAACCAAATTCACACCTGAATTCCGACGGAATTCCATCGGTGTAAAAGAACATGTTCTCTATCTAAAATCTGATGGAATTCATCGGAATTTTGGATGGAATTACTCCGATTGAGCATGTACATGGTCGGAATTTCCGATGGAAAAAGTCCGTCTGACGGGGTGTGTACGGGGCTTTAGAGGAAGCATTATAGAGCTTTGCTGCAGCACAAAGCAATGTAAATGTGACATTGATCTCTGGTGTGTACTTATCAAACTAATCCAATGTGCTTTTTTGAATCGCAGGTGCAAAGCTACAGCTTTTAGGAAAATAAATGACCAATGTCTTCTGTTTCTCCCGCCATCCTCCTAAACTCATTTAATGTTAGATGTGCTCCAAATTTCTGTTTGTGAACAGCAGGGCACAGAATGCTCAAGAAGTGTCTGTATAATTTTAAAACCAATCTGTGAAAAAAATATACCCTATATATGGCACAGGAAATAATATCCTAAACATTACATGATTTGAAAATACATAGGCCTGGATTCACATACATCGGTGCATATTTATGCGGGCGTAGCGTATCTAATATATGCTACGCCGACACAGCGCACAGAGGCAAGCACTGAATTCACCAATCACTTGCTCCCACTCGCTCTTAAAGATACGCTGGGTTTCCTTGGCGTAAGCCAGCGTAGGTGGAAGTGGCCATGAGCCATGCTAATGAGGCATGACCCCATGCAAATGATGGGGCAAGCGCCATAGAAGTACTTAAAATGAACGGCGCATGCGCCGTCCCGTGGCCGCATCCCTGTGCGCATGCTCAGAATCACGTCAAACTACTCCCTAAGATACGACGGATCACTGCCTACAACGTGAACGTAACCTACGCCCAGCCCTATTCACGTATTACGTAAACGACGTAAAATACGACGGCTGTGTTCCCTGGTCCATACCTTTGCATGAGTTGCGCCTCATATATGGGGAATAACTTTACGCCGGACGTACGACTTACGCAAACCGCATATATTATGCGCCGGACGCAAGTACATTTGTGAATCAGCGTATCTCCCTCATTTGCATATGTGCATATAAAATCAATGGGAGTGGCAAATGCGCCCAGTGTAAATATGCGCCCACGATACGACGGCGTAGGCAAGTTACGTCGGTCGTAGGAAGCCTATTTTTAGGTGTATCTCAGATTGTGGGCACGGCGCACAGATACGACGGCGCATTGTTACACTTACGCGGTGTATCTCGAGATACGTCGGCGTAAGTGCTTTGTGAATCCGGGCCTGAGAGTTTGTTCAGTGCAGATTTTGCCTACGTAAGCTTAAGCCATCAGCTCATGTGATCTAATCACGTCTATGACCAACAAAAATCTACCAATAGCATGGTCTGCAGGTTAAATATATAAGAAGAGTCATACATTTTGTTTTCATACCCACCTTATGTTCATCAATCTGAAATAATACTGTATCCAAAATAAGACTTGCAGGAGAAGCCATAGTTAGTGTCTGCTCTGCTTGAGTTAACCAGTTAATAAAGTCTTGAAGAGAAATGTTAAATCCCGTTGCCACATTTAGTGCGTCCTCGAGTTTTGCCTAAATGCAAACACAAAAGTTGAGAATGATACCAGACTCATTCAGCTTCATGTGCCTATTCATGTGATTAATGTTTGAGATTTGTATTAATGAAGTAGTCCTGTTTACATTTTACTATTCTTTTTTAGCAAAAGATGGCTGGAAATTACATAAATATTAAAACAACCTATGTCATTAATTATTAGAGAGATTATGTGTAATATTTAAAGCTCAATGCGTAATATTCAACGCTAAGAAAAAGAAGTGTGGGAATGCATATTACTGCATAGCTACATTTGTCCGGCTTGGACCAATGTAAATATGCATGTGTTACCTGGAAGATGCCTGTTGAAGTTGGAAATGACTGTAGTAATCTTCGCTACTACAGTGATCGCACCTATGTTCTGAGCGGCTGCCTTGCTGCTTAGTGAACACAGAAAATCGCTTGCTCAGCACATATTTAGAGGACACTTTCTCAATGAATGTAAAGCATTCTTTGATTGGACGAGGTGGAGAAGCGCAGCGGTGATGTCAGGATCTCTACCTCGTTTAATCAAGGAATGATTAGCATTGGTCCATGCAACGATGCGAAAATATGCATACCCAAACTTCAGCTCGAATCCTACATTATAGCACAGTGGATATTAAAACAATTACAAAAATATCAGGTGGCAGTAAAAAAATTAAAATCAGCAGGCATGTAAACCATAAATATGCATAGAGAACGACTCTCAAATACAATTTAAATAGGGTAGTGTTGTTATTCACATGATATAAATGTTGTATGTTCACCCAACTACTATATGCTGTTGTGATTAGGTCATTATTATTTTATCAGCGCCAATACCAAATCAAAATGTTATTACTAGAAATAGTATGACCTTTATGAAAAGCTTACTTATCTGGTCTACAGCACATTATTACAACCAAATACTGCACTGGTGCTTACCTATAAAGCCTTCAATACTTACTTTTTGCTCACTGAGTTTTGTTTCTACTGATTCCCATTTCTCTTTTAGGTTGTTTATGTCTTGATCCATATTTGCTTCAGGGTCATCTGAACTTTTTTGCAACAGTTGCTGGCTTTTAAGCATGATGTTTTTGTAGACCTCTTCCTTTACTTCAAACATAGCACATAGTTCCTAAAGATATGCAAATACCATTTTCATAATGCTTCATTACAATGTGTTAGCATGTCAGAAGTCGGCTGAAACAGATATACTTTACAAATGATGAACATGATGTTCTTGTCGATGACTGATGAAGGGAAATTAAAGTGGTTGAAAAGCTTATATTTATTTTACAATAAAATAAAAAAACATGTCATGCTTACCTGCTCTGTGCTATGGTATTGGACAGAGCAGCCCCTTACCTCACACTTATGGAGTACCCCAATGGCGCTATGGGATCCTCCTCTCTGAGTGCCCCCTCAGCAAGCTGGCTGCTGAGGGGGCCTTCCTGTGGGCGTGATCCTAAGCCAGGCTGTGAATCCATAGACACACACAACATGGCTTGACCACAAACTTGGATTTCTAGCAGGATCCACAGGTATTTTTCTGTATTTGCAGAAAATGTACTTAACCTGAAAATGTTTTAATGAATATAGCCATCATGTCTAATGACTGGCAAGCTGCAATATATTAGAGTCTATCACTTTTTTTTACCATATTATATACCGGTACATTTTTTAATAACATTAATAAAAGTTATAAAACAGGAAACTATACACGTTGGGATCTGGAATAATCAGACCCTTTTGAAGATGTTTTGCATATAGTTTTCACATCCACTAAATAGCGCAGCGAGTCAGAAAAACTCTCCATTGACTTTTTTGGTGCACCTGCTTATTTCTAAGAATTAACGCCTTAGACCCCTTTCACACTGAGGGCGTATTATAGGCGATATAGTGTTAAAAATAGGGCTTTCACACTGAAGCTTTGCGCTAGGAGGAAAGTAAAAAAAGTCCTGCTAGCCGCATCTTTGGAGCGGTGAAGGAGCAGTGTGTTTACCGCGCCTCCACCGGTCCTGTTCATTGAAATCAATGGGACAGCGCAGCAATACCGCCCGGTTGTAACCCTTTCTCTACCCTTTTCTTTTTCTTATTTTGGAAAAGTAAAAGAAATTTTGCCAGATGGTTATTTGTTGTCCCTGCTTGGGAGAATTACTCTCAGGACAGGAAATCATGGGAGATCCCTCCAGTGGGCACACAGGGTACAACCTCCCACTTTTTTCACTATAATGAGAAAGAGTTAGTTAGAACCTGTCAGGTATTACTTCCTGTCCTAGAAAAATCTGCTTCCCACTTCAATTATTTCCTATCCTTTTGGGACAGGAAATAAAGTAAAAAAAATCTTCCCAACACGGTCACAGAAAGCAACTGAAATGTGATAACTGGACTGTACTCTTCCCAAATCCATCCAAAGCTTATAAAAACATTTTGGCTCAAGTTAGGCAGGCCATAGATTATGTAATTTGCATAAGAAAATGGCTTGATTCCCCCATCAACACTGACTCCCAATCCCTCCCACAGCACTTCTGTGTTCTGCTAGCGGGGAGCCTTCTCTTCCTGCAGAAAACAGTGATTAGTGTTTGGGTAACACTTGACAGGCTGGTTGTACAGAAGTCGATCGATAGATCGACTTCTGTACAACCGAGGTGCCCATACATGGATCAATATTCGACCAGTCCCTGTTGAACCGGGTGAATTTCAATCTATGTGTGGCCAGCTTTAATCTTTAAAATAAAACAATGGGAAAAGTCAATTACTTTTAACCACTTGCACTGATAAGTGGCACTGATAGGTGTCATTGATAGGTGGCACTGATAGCTGGCAGTGATGGGCACTGATGGATGGCAGTGATGGGCACTGATGGGTGGCAATTATGGGCACTGATCGGTACTGGTAGGTGACACTGATTGTCACCACTGGTGGGCATTGATAGGTGGCCAGTGACCACATTGTTGTCAGCGCGAGGAGAAAAAAACGATTACCAAGCTTTTGTTTACATCACATGATCAGCTGTCATTGGCTGACAGCTGATCACATGGAAAGAGGCTGGGAACGGCCCCTTACTCAGATCTGTGATCACTGAGTCTCAGTGACTCGGTGACCAGCGGGCATACAGGGAGCGAGGCAATTCAGGTCTGCGCTGTAGTCGTCATTTGGCTATAGCGCAGACGCAAAGTGGTTAAAGTTATCAGATCATTAAAGTCTGGTACACACAATGAGCTTCTTTGTGTTCAACCCAGTGGGCTGAATGAAATAAAAAGGACAGATCTCTGTACTAACACAAGTGGCTCCTTGCTGTTCTATTGTGTTCTGACAGTGGGACCGCACCGCAGTTTCTACTGTACCAACTGATTTCAGCCAATATTTGGCTCATGTGAATCCGGCATTGGAAACACTTAACTGCAGTTGTTTTTATATGGCAAAAGTGTTACAGGATGTGGTCCAAATTGTTTAGATTTTAGAGAGTACAACTCTGTGTTCTTTTCACTGATTAGCATTTGACACATATGACACTCAACACTATCATCGTAGACAGTGTTTATAGAACCTTTTGTGATGGTAATACCCCTTCAAATCCCAATTGCTAAGGGCATTTTATCACATGTGCCTTTCCGCTACTCTATATATAAATGTTCTGAAAAAGCCCAAAAATCATACAATGCTACTAGGCAAATTTAGAACTTTATTTCAAGAACAAACCATGACCACTGATGTCCTTGTCTACAAGGCAGACAGGAAAAATTGGCCAAACTGGAGCCATGTCTGCAGATTCTTACCAGATGAGTGTTGAGTTGCTCCCTCGCTGTTTCTGGTAATCCTCCAACAGGTTTGGAAGCCAGTAAATGACGTTCAGTCTCTGTCAGCCATTGATGCATTTCTTCAATCTCGCTGTGGAAACCCTGAGCCTGTTTTTCAGGGAACAGATAGCTAAATGTTAAACAAATGTCAACATCCTAACATTGAGCAGTGCATAACTGCTTAGTCGGTAGTTATATGCAGCAGCCTTTTGAAATAGTATAATATATGATTTCTTATAGTTTTCTGGCCTTTGTTTTGAGTAACTAGGAACTATATAAACATAATAAAATTCATAGCGACAGAGCACTTCCTTGGGGCTGTTTTTAATACTTCATTTTAATACGGGAACAATATATATATAGATAGAAAGATAGATGGATGGATAGATAGATAGATAGGCAGACAGACAGACAGACAGATAGATAGAGGTTTTGTTCTATTATAATATAACAGGACAAGCAATATTTAGTGTACTGGACAGAAAATAAGAACGCTAAAAATATTTGTAGTATAGGATATGTTCAATATTTGCATATTCATTAGATAGGGTATAGGTATAGGGTTTGATTGACTAAAACTGGAGAGCGTAAAATCTGGTGCAGCTGTGCATGGTAGCCAATCAGCGTCTAACTTCAGCTTGTTCAATCAAGCTTTGATGAAAAAAAAAAATGGAATCTGATTGGTTTCCACGCAGAGCTGCACCAGATTTTGCACTTTCCAGTTTTAGTATATCAACTCCATAGTGTTCGATTAAAAAAGGTAGTAGAATTGCTAACTTTTCTCTCTTCTAAGGCAAGCCTGACCTTTAAGAGAAGAAAGTTTATTTAAAGCAACTCTGGACTTCACAGAACTGTGTATGGGACCGTAGGCAGCACAAATTACAATATTTAATAAATTGAAATATAGAACAACTGGTTTAAAAAAAAAATCTTGAAACTTAATCAACAAAATATTTATTCAATATACATTCTATTATACATTATATATTTATATATTATATGTGCCTTCTTCTTTCACTCCTTGCTGACTGCATCTTCTGTGATGCATCTTTTTCTTTTTAAAGGTGACAGCACATGTTCTAACCTTTTGAAACTTCAGCAACCAATTAAAGGTAAGTATGTTAATTAGCTTAAACCTCTAGAATTTTCTTTTTAGTCTGCCACGGTCCCATAGATGTAGGGGAGGGGACAATTTTGCCCCACTCCGCACATCTAATATCAAACAACCTGATAAAAATGGTGGCTTTATTTCTACTTTTACCAACAACGTTGAAATATGTATATCAACATGTATATGCACTAGAACATTTGTTTTCCACTTATTGAACTTAAAAGGGAAGTCATTTTTTTTTTAAGAATCAACCTAGGTGGATGCAGCATCTGTTTGTTGGCATATCCCCCGACGCCTCTAACACTGAGAACGCTCACAGATCTGGGAGCAGAGAGCAGCTGCCTGTCAGTCACAGCTCTCTGCTCTGCCCCCTCCTTGCTCACTGGAGCACTGGGCTGTGGAGGGAGCGGCCGGCTCAGGCTCTCAGTGGCTCGCTGAGAGGCTGAGCCGGGTGTTGGTCCAGGGATCTGGTGGATCCTAACTCTGTGGTCATGATGATGTGGAGCCTGAACAGACTTCTGTGACATCAGCAGAGAGCGAACCTCAGTCTGCTCTCCGCTTAAAACGGGTCACAGGAGTGCAAAATGAACTGCACTCCTGTGATCCACAGGAGAAGTCCAGCCAAACAAGCTTTGGCTGTACTTCTCCTTTAAAAGAAAATCAAACAAATAAGTGATCAGATGTATGCCCACATCCCATTCTTTTAATTTGTAAGTGATCTTGTTATAATACACACAATACGGTACACTATATTTAGAGTGATACTCTCGATACTCTTCGAACATAGTTCCTATTATAAGGTGCATACTACACACTGTCAACATCATGTGAGAATTCACATTGTTATTGTTTTCAAAGCATTGTAGGTTCTGCACTTTAACAAACATGCTTCAAGCATTAATAAAAATCACGCTTCATTCACTGAGTAATCTTTCACTTACCTGGAGAAGTGCTTTGTCAAGTTGCTTTCTCCTCTGCTCTGTTTGATCCGTGACATTTTGCCAACGCTGGCTTAGTGCCTCTAACCTGCTGTGCAGACTCTTGGCCTCTTCTCCGGCACTGGACTCTATCAGGTCGTTTCCCGCTTTCTGGACCGTTTCTACACTAGACTTGTGTGCCAGAACATCATTTTGTAGCACCTATAATAGTAAACAAAATTGGTTTGTTAGAATGTACACTGTTTTATTATGTAAGAAAAAAATTATAAATGTATACATTTAACTTAACCACTCCAGCCACCATACCTGTCTAACCTGTTTACTGTAGACCACCCCAATGTTTGAATTTTAGCAATGGGTCTATTGATTCAGTGATAACTTTGTCATTACTTAAAATAAAGCAATAATATATCACTCTTTTGCTGCAATCAAGGCTTTCTGTTGCCAATAATGTCTTGCAAAAACTTGTTTTGCATAGTTTATTCTATAGTTTGCTCAGTCTATAATGACAATAAACGGTTTCAGTACAAAGCATGGCAAAATTCATTTCAATTGAAATAAAGGCTTTTTTCCCCAAAGTTGTGCAGTTATTTTAAATTAAAAACTAAAAAATTAACCACTTAACCCCCAGACCATATTGCTGGTCAAAGACCAGAGCACTTTTTGCGATTCGGCACTGCGTCGATTTAACTGACAATTGCGCGGTCGTGCGACGTGGCTCCCAAACAAAATTGGCGTCCTTTTTTCCCCACAAATAGAGTTTTCTTTTGGTGGTATTTGATCACCTCTGCGGTTTTTAGTTTTTGCGCTATAAACAAAAATATAGCAACAATTTTGAAAAAAATTATATTTTTTACTTTTTGCTATAATAAATATCCCCCAAAAATATATAAAAAACGTTTTTTTTCCTCAGTTTAGGCCGATACGTATTCTTCTACATATTTTTCGTTAAAAAAATCGCAATAAGCGTTTATTGATTGGTTTGCGCAAAAGTTATAGCGTTTACAAAATAGGGGGGTATTTTTATGGCATTTTTATTAATATTTTTTTTTTACTAGTAATGGCGGCGATCATCGATTTTTTTCGGTACTGCGACATTATGGCGGACACTTCGGACACTTTTGACACATTTTTGGGACCATTGGCATTTTTATAGAGATCAGTGCTATAAAAATGCACTGATTACTATAAAAATGCCACTGGCAGTGAAGGGGTCAACACTAGGGGGCGGGGAAGGGGTTAAGTATGTTCCCTGGGTGTGTTCTAACTGTAGGGGGGGTGGACTGATGTGGGGAAATGACTGATCTTCTGTTCATACATTGTATGAACAGAAGATCAGCATTTCTCTCCCTGACAGGACCGGGAGCTGTGTGTTTACACACACAGCTCCCGGTCCTCGCTCTGTAACGAGCGATCGTGTGTTCACGGCGGCGATCGCGCCCGCCGGGCACGCACACGGGATGGGGGAGAGCGGAGGGAGAACGCGCGTGCCTCCGGCGGCGCGCACGCGCCCCTAGTGGCCTGCGCGAGAGCCGATGTATAGCTACGGGCTCTCGCGCAGGGGTGCCGACCTGCCACCGTAAAACTATGGTGGCTGGTCGGCAACCAGTTAAGTAGGAACTTTAGTCCTCTATAGTTTTGATATCTGGTCCTGGCAGAGCCCTGAGGCAAAAACCACCAGTGTGCGTACGCAGACACGGTAAAGGTCTTTACGCACATGCTGGAAAACCCACATGTGTGCAGATGTGCCCCAGCGTCCTATCAGGACCCAAAGCCCTGTGGCACATTGGCATGCTCACAGAACCTGGGGGGGGGTGAGAATCATGGAACTGATTCAGTTTGCATTATAGTTAAATAGGCATTGGTTTATTTATTTTTTACTCACAACATTTCTTTAGCTGACATCACATGCCGATCATCCCTTTGATCTGCTATGAATGAACCATAGTATTTAAAATATAGCAAAACAATGTTGCTACATCAAAAATCTTCTAGACACTGCAGACTGTGTTCTGTTACTGTCAAGATACACAGAAGTAGAAAGAGCTGCTTCTGTGATACTAACAAATCCCATCCTTTTGACAGCCAGGATTCCTTTGGTATAACAGAAGCAGCTCTTTTTCCAGGTAAATTCAGACAGAGAGCTGCAGGAAAGAAAGAGGAGCAGGGTGTACCACACTGTTGCCAACGTTTTTTTAATTAATTCTCTTTGCAAGTTTGTGGCACTCCAAAGTTCAAGCCTGGTTAAATATTAAACTCCATTGAAAAAAGCTTTGCATATATCCTCTAGTCTAGTGCAACAAACTGATGATGCAGGATGTTTTCACTCTTTTTAGAGCTGAGTGAATGGGTAGTATGTTTTTTTTATTTGAGACTCACGCTACAACACAGTGGAAAGAACCATAACCATATAAACTCTAAACTGGGTACCCAATGACACTCAATTTGTACTGAATGGTCAGTACTATGACTGCTAATGGTTGTTCCACACATGGAATTTGTCTTGTTACAATATAAAATCAACTGCCTGAAGTGGCTACAAATTTCTTTGTGTTACTACTCACATGGTGTTTGGCAAGTTCAATCTCAATAGTCTTTGGATCTCCACCAACGGGTTTCTGTTCATTGAGCAGTCCTTCTGTATGAGTCATCCATGTTAGCAATTCATCTAGTGCATGCTGGAATGGACCTAAAGCTAAGAGGGCAGCTTCTAGTTTGTGCTGATGGAAGGAGGAAGAAGAAAGACTTACTGTTCATTTAACAATCAATTCAAAACATATATATGTTGTATATTTATATATTATACATGGATTGTTTAGTAAAGCCCTCATTTTACATATATCTGGTAAATCTGGTATGTGAACAGTTTATGTTCTAGTGTCTGAGATATTTAAGAAATGGTGCCAATATCCCAGGGAAGAAAAGCTATGCTTAACCTTTTACGATTCACGTTTTCATGAAACAGATTTTTCTATGGTCATATATACTCTTCACCTAATTAATCAACAAACATCATTTGTATTTTACCTGTCTGTTGATAATTTTATCCTCTAAGGTTTGCCATAAACTTTTCAGTTCTTTGAAGGAATCTTCAACAGCTTGCTTATCATTCTCATCTGTCGCCTTCTTCTGTAATAACTCTTTCTGGTGATTCAGCCTTTCCAGTTCTATTTGTTGTTGATACGCCCCTGTCTTAAATTGCTGCAGCAGGGAGAAAAGAGTAACAGACAGTTCACAGAGCTGAGACTATCAGAGTCAGAATTAGATTCAATGGACTGCATCCTGTAATATTTACAAATTTATCAATAGGGATTTCTCAACTATAAAAAATAAAATATGTAATAGTAAGTGGGTTTATCATACCTTAAGTTCAACTATTTGCTGCTTCACCGTGTCTAAGTCTGTTCCGATGGGTGACATTATAGACATTCTCCCTGTAGCAATATCCACCCAGTCAAAGAGTGCCTATAAGCAAATGAAACAAAACTTTACTGACATGCTGTATCACCCTAACAATGCTTTGCACTTATGATGTATTATCTTCTTGGGAACATCAGAGCAGTAATAAAGAACACTACATTAAGTAAGTCATTGAGGAAATAAACAATGTATTAACAAAAAGTGAGAACATTTGAGGATTATTATTTTATTTCCATTTATTGTGTTAGCCTTCTGTTTAGCAACATGTTTTGCTCATTTAAAAGTTATAAAGAACTGATATTCTTTTATGTATATAATGTTTAGCAGTTGTAATGTACAATGAATGGATAACTACAATATAACCTGGTAAAAAAAATATGGTGTGTAAACTACAATTGAATAATTTATGAAAGGGCACAAGCTATCAGTTATTATTTAGCTTTTCTCAGTATTAACAAAATAATCAATACATGTTAATGTACCTGCAACCCATCCTGGTACTGTACAGCAGCCTTCATTGCTTCATCCAGTTTGTCGACTCTCTCTTTCCATGTTTTATACAGTGTATCCCATGCAGAATTCACCTAGAAATAAAAATTTTTTTGAATAAATCAAGCATTATATGAATTTGCATTGTAATATGGGGTATATATATATATATATATATATATATATATATATATATATATACACAGAGTTTTCACCACTGCTCACCAAAGGCATAGAGCAGTTCATATTTTATATAAACCAAACTGAAGTGCAGCGCTCATAAAACAAAAAACAAACCAGAACTAATATCAGTGCAGCAAGTGTATCTATAATAAAACTTCTAGGCAAACAAAAGAACTCCACCGTGAAGTATATGTGAAAAGAATCTTCATATAAATCTCCACATAATAGCGTAGAAAACTCCTTCAAGTGAAAAAAAAACACACACTCAGTACTCTCACATCAGTGCCTAGATCAAAAGCTTACCAGAATGGTATGACCCTCAGAATGAGAAGTCATATAACACTTGAAAGTGATTAGCTCAAATCCTGGATATATGATGTCATTACTTCATTCCACCATATATTTCAGCAATCACTCAGGGGAATATGTATGGATTTATACAAAAAAAAACACATATGCAGCTTAAAAAGCCAGAGAACTGGGCTAACTTAGGTAAAACAAATGTGCCTAGATTCTCCTGCATCTTATTAATAAACACAATGGCTACAAGATGATCTCCATAATGTGAACGCCTCATGTTCCAACTATGTCACAGGTTGGTCAAAAACATTACACAGTAGTTGGATGGACACTTGGAAGTAATCAATCTGATAGTGAATTCAACACAAATGATTACCGTGTATACTTGAGTATAAGCCGACCCGAGTATAAGCTAGGGACCTAATTTTACCACCAAAAAAATGGGAAAACTTATTGTCTCGAGTATAAGACTAGGGTGAGAATGCAGAAGCGGAAAAGAGGGTCAACAATGCCCATTTGCACGCCCCACTGTGCCCATTGCAACCTCACTGTGCCATACCTCACTGTTCCCATTGCAGTCTCACTGTGCCATACCTCACTGTGCCCATTGCAGTCTCACTGTGCCATACCTCACTATGCCCATTGCAGTCTCACTGTGCCATACTTCATTGTGCCCATTGCAGTCTCACTGTGCCTAAATTCTTGACAGGCATCCATTTTTTAAAAGTCGCAGCTTCCTCCTGGCGTTCCGTAATAGGCATTTGACACTGTGTTCCGCCTATCACGGAGGTCCTCTCATCCTCGCACTCAGTTTTCCAGCAGACACTGTGTTCAGTGTTCAGTCAATCACGGACATTCTTTCATCCTCGGACAAGAGGACGTCCGTGACTGGCGGAACACTGAATACAGTGTCTGCTGGGAAACTGTCCGAGGATAAGAGGCGGAACACAGTGTCAAATGCCTATCATGGAACGGAACACCAAGAGGAAGCCGGGACTTTAAAAAAAATGTATGCCTGTCAAAAATGCAGGTACACTGACTCGAGTATAAGCTGAGGGGGGTATTTTCAGCCCTAAAAACAGGGCTGAAAAACTTGGCTTATACTCGAGTATATACAGTATATCTCAATGGCGAGCATATTTTATAAATATATATATATATATATATATATATATATTTATATATATATTACAAGGAGCAAAGTTATCTATTGAGAAGTAAATATCCAGTTCCACCAGTATTCCTTCCCCCTTTCTGAGAGCTACTGTTTCCTGTAAACAGCGTTTGGTTCAGATATATAGTATACACTATGAGGCTGCTAGTGATAGGGTATGAGCACTGTATTTAGAATATCTAGTAGCTGAACATGTTTTTTTATCCACCAGTTGAAATGACCCTATGTATATAGAAACATATTACAAGTCTCCTGCTATTTAAGAGCAGCTTTTTTTTCAGTGCAAAGAGGCTGATCAGCTGTCGGTTAATTACCAGCTACTCGTTGTTTCCACAGTGACTCACCTGGTTACCATTGCCTGCCTCATTAGTCCAGCCTACAGCCAGCTCTTTTTGGCTATTTAAATAGCTTTGTACATTTCCTCCATGCCCTTGCATGGTCTATGATCTCCAGTGTGTTCTTGTATATGACTTGGCCTGACTTCTCTTCCGATACCTGTTCCTGTTTTTGCTCATTACTATGCCGACTTCTGACTTCCTGAGCACGGCTCGTCTGATTACCCGCTCTGGCATCCAATCCATGGCTTCAGTTTTTGAGGACATTCCTGAACTGTGTTATTTTTTGCTATTTTATTAAAGGTGTGATTTTAACTGCATTTTCTGGCCCTGCTTGGTTTATGGTTCCCGACACATATATATATTACAGGGCATTACACTGAACATTTTCCTAGGCAAAACTATAGAAAAATGCATTGAAATCAACTAAAGACAAATCTCATCCGTAATTTCTACAGTGTTTACATATACAAATCTCAATATGTAAACCAGACCATACCTCATCAATACTTTTATTCACAACAGGCTTGTCAGGTTCTCCACATCCAGATATTAACTCTGACCCAAGAGAAAACACAAGGTCCAACTCTTCTTGCAGGCCATCAATTTCTTCTTTTATAGCCTAAAAATAAAAAGTTACTGTGAAGCTTCAACAATATGCTAACATAACAATAATCATCTAACAAATACATGGGAAAGATGTCTATAATATTTTCAGCTTTGCTGACACTGTTGTCAATACAAGTATATGTAGTGTAAATGTATTGAAAAAGCATGATTTTTTTTAGAAGATTACACTTACACTTACAGCGAGACTTCCACTGTCGCCTGCACCCAAAGCCGATTGTTGAATCGGCTTGGGGTGCTGGCATCGCTGGATCCCTGGACAGGTAAATGCCCTTATATTAAAGTCAGCAGATTCAGAATTTGCAGCTGCTGACTTTTAATTTTCTTTCCCAAACTGGAGCTATTCTTTATGGCTCATATGCATTTTTCCAACTATTTCTTCAATTTCTGATCCATAATTGTGTTCCAGTAAAACCTTATTAGTCAACTCACCTCCGCTGCCTCTTGTTGCTGTTTTACAACTGAAGGATCAACTCCAGGTTCATCAAGATCTCGGATAAATTCTTGGGTGTCTTTAATGGTGGCTATTAGAGCAATGTGATCACACCAGAACTTTTCTGCCAACTCCAACACATCCAACAACTGGGCCTCCCTTTCCTCTGTCAAAGCCTGGATGTCCTCCCAGATAAAGACCATTTGGTCAAGCTTATCTTGGACAGCTGGCAAAGAAAGCACACTTCATAAACAGATATGTCTGCCATTTGATTCAGCTTTAATACATTTATAGTTGTTCAGGCAATTAGGTTTAATGACTCATAAATAAGGCATTTGTAAGGCAAATCATAGCACCACATTTCTTGCCAAAAGCAGATTTCAAAACAAAATTTCATGGGATAATTATGAATAACGTAACTGACAGCATGATAAGAACAGCACTAAAGTCTGCACTATGTACCATCCACTGAAAATGAAAAGAATAGTTGCTGTCTTGCCCAATGAATTACCTTTAGCTGAGATGTCCTTATCAGCACCCTCCGAACGAGCGATCATTTCCTCTCCACGCATCTTAAGCGTCTCATAGACAGGCTGCAGCTTTTCAAGCTCCACAGAAACATTTTTATTCTCGCTTATCTGCTCTCTGATCTTCTCACACTCTGCTGAGATTGAAGGTGGCTGTCTCAAACGCTCAGCTATTCGTTGCAAGCTTTCAAGCATTGGATTAATCTTGTCATGAAACTGTGCAGCAATGAAAACAGAAAGCATTCTTTTTTATGAATTTTATTTTGAGCCGTTAACACTTCAGTAATAAAAACATTAACATTATTGTAAAATGTGAGTTGAAAACTTATAGTAGCATTGAATGTTACCTACAAGCAAAAAGTCTTATGTTTTTCATTTTTCAACGGTACTAAAACAATTGTTTTGTTTCTCATAGTAAAAAAAAAAAAAATAGAATGAGCCCTAACTAATTATATTTATTTGTGATGTATAAATATATTTACTTGGGATGAAATATTATTCTGGTTATGCTTCAATGTAAAGCTTTAAAAATATGACCTGCTGGACCTGCTTTGTTCAGCATCTTAGACAGCATAAAGGAACTAGGTCATTGGAAATCTATTTATATGTATTATGTATGCATGCTTTTACATATAGAAGACCCTTCATCTTCTATATATATATATGAAAGACACTATAACAGGTACCTGTGAAGATTGAGAAAAAGCTTCATCCAAGGCAACAGCCCGCTTCTTTACAACCTCCTTGATTTCACTGTAGAGGGAATCAGCTGAAACATATTTCTCCTGGATAAAGAAACCTTCCTCAGGACTGAGTTCCAACAGCTGGGGCCCAGTTTTGTTCATCTTATCTATATGAGGTTTGTGTTCTGCAATCAGCTCACGAAGTTGCTATGACAAAAGACAAACACATTACAAATACTTTAGGATCATACTCCCTTGCATGTCTGTTTTTAGCGTCTCAATGTATCCAGCTGGCAAAATACTCTAAACAAAGTTATAAAGAGTAAAGATAATAACTAAAGACATACATCTCTAAATGTATTAAAGTTGATTTTACTCATGTGGGCATGGAAAACTTATTTTAAATATTTATGATGTGACTACATCAAGTGCCGTTGCCCTGGTAAACTTACAAGGGGATTTATAAGTGATTCTAAACATTAAGGTTATATCATTTAAAAAGGCAAAAGCAATGAGACTACTTGCCGGGCTGGGACTATGGGGGTACCAAAGGTACTGCGTTTATAACATTTCTTATGATGCAACAATAATAAAAGCCAATAAATAAATACAAATTGGAAATTGCATTGTTTAAGGAATTAATAAATATTAGCAGTCCCTTATACTCTGGAACATATTATCTATTGCCTGTAGCATGGCAATGCAGACAAAAATAAAAACAGTAATTAAGGGCATCCTAAAACCTTTTATCTTATAAGAATTTTCCAACCATATTTAGGAGGTCCAAAAAGATACAGACTTCCCACATTGTTTAGGGGACAACATGTCAACACAACCATAACACAACTGCTTTGCATTAAACAATAGACTAACGGATAACTCTCAAAAGGTAGGGCTTGAAGGATTTTCCACATATGCTGACTAATGCCCAGTACACATCAGAAAATCTGACCAAAAAATACCACTTTTGAAGTGATTGTACGATAATCTGATCGTTAGTACATGGCTTTCGAGAGCCAGTCACGACAGTTAATCTGAAATTATCCGAAGGGACAAACACGAAAATTCTGCGGTACCAGAATGTACAATTTTCGTTTAATCAGTACAGTATTTGTCCGAAAAAAAGTGTTAAGTTTACTGTTGACTAGTGTAATAATAATACTGGTGCTGTGAGTTACTACACTTTAAACACTAGTCTTTGCCATATTTAGTAAATGCAGAAGCAGCCAATTTAGGTAAAGTTAAATACACAGTTGAAAAAGATGTATACACATAGTTTTTTTTGTAATATACCAATGGTTTTGTAATTCTGTTCAGCCAGTCTTGTGATCAAGCCACACCTGTCCAAACAGGTTGGTAACCCTAATTTTTTTAGTGCAATTAAATATTTCAGCTCAATAACCTGCAGCAAGTTTTAACTGAGTAACCTGCTTTCTGAAAGTTAATAAGAATGTGATGGAAAGGCTCAGTAATCATACAAGGGGCTGCCTCTTGGTACATAGGACAGATACGTTCGGGAACTAGACCCCTAGCAGCATATAAGAGTACTGAATTAGACTGAGAGGAAATGGAAGCTGAGGTGTCAAAGTGGGGTCCCTCAATGTCCTATGTCCCTGCAAGGGAGGAGAGAGGGGTAACTCCCTGTTTGATCATGAGGGGCTCAAGGTAAACATACAGTGGACCATTGTAATAAGGGACTACATTGGTAACTCTCACCTACAGGTGACAGACAGTTTCCAAAAGAGAAAACCTGCCAAAGTTAGATCTGGCTGGATCTTTCAGGCATAAAACTCTTTGCAAGATGCTCTTCTACCCTTTTCATTGGGGGTCATCCGAGTAACCCCCCCATGGTGTGCTGGGAAAGGGCACTAGGTCAAAAACAGAAATCAATACTCTGATAATTATCAAATGTGCAGGGGCAACACTGAGGATACAGATCCCTACCTAGCTGAAGAACAGCAAAGCCAGTCTGTGTTGACCTAGTTGGTCAGAGGGTCCCCGGAGAGAAGAATTTCTGAGGAGTTTTCACAGAACAAGCAAAAACAGGACACAAATTTAAAGGCTTCTAGAAAGCCATCACAACAGAAGTGGGATTTAGGAAGAGATTCCAACTGTTGGTCAGTAGAATCCTTAAAGGTAAAGTTTAGCCATTAAAAAAAATCTTCTTTATAGCGTTAGTAATGAAGAATGTCCCACGTCATGCGGGTAGCTAAACCTCTGGGGCTGCAAAATACAACTTTTCAACAAAATCCACCAATTTACATAAAAAAAACTAAAATCACAATAGTGCTCATCCATAACCTTTGTAAAGCTATGTACAGTATAATCCTTTTCATGGTATGTAAAGACAAATTAGCAGATGTACTTTTCCAAGATATGTTTAACTTGACACATCCTGTGCAAGCACACTGCCTTCAAAGCATACTATTTACTCTAAATACAGAATTTCCATGAAAACAAATCAGATATAAAGCAAATACAGTGATTAAGGCAAATAACTTACACAAATGTAAGTTGTATGTTTTTGTGTGTGTTGTAACCACTTATGAATGGCAAATCCATCTAAATCTGGCCAACCATAGTAAAAAATTATTGTAAAAACTTGAGACAACCTTTTTTTTAGATCTAACAACTGTAGTTGTACAAGGGCTTGCATTAAAATAAATCCTTTCAATTTAAACCCAGCCAGGAAAGCCTTCACACTATACAGTAGTTGTTAATAAATCTAGAGGATCGTACAACTAGATTCACATGATTGGCTAGCTTAGCAGTTTTTGAAAACATTAGTCTGTAGCTCTGCCCTACAGACAAAGCAGTGTTTATGAAATTGCCAAGCTAGTTATTTCAGTTTTGAGAAAATATCTTACACTGGAAGCTTTGATGGCTAAATCATTACTTGTTGTGCAATGTTAGAGTTAGTCAAAATAGAATTCAAGGCTCTCATTGTTACTTGGATGCCTTGCTGCCCAGATTTGTTTTTGCCTCACCTTCTCATGGTTTCCTAGGTGAGTTTTTAGAGCTTTCCCATGCCCAAGAGACAGATAAGATCACTCTTGTTTTTTTATCTACTTCTTCAAAGACGGGATGGGTGTCAAAAATTTCAACTATGAAAAACATTTCTCTTAATTTTTAGAAGTGTCAGGTATACTCTATGATGATTCAAGTTGTGCAGAGGTTGTATCCTACTGTGATGGCCAATTTGATTATTAGGAGCAATGCTGTAGAGAAGCCTTATATCTGAGATACAAAGACAAATATAGCCCCCATGTTTTACCAAAAATCTGATTGCAAAAAACGTTTAGAGATTGGTTTCAATGAACCACAGTTAAAATACACTATATTAACAAAAGTGCACTGGTCCAAATCATTTGGTGGAGGGGGATTATGGTGTGGGGTTGTTTTTCAGGGGTTGGGCATCAAGACATTTTGCACAATTTAATACTCCTAACTTTGTGGGAACAGTTTGGGGTTGGCTCTTTCCTGTTCCAACATGACTGCCCAACATGACTGCACACTAGTGCGCAAGGCAATGTCCATAAAGACATGGATGAGCAAGTTTGGGTGGAGGAGCTTGACTGACCTCAACCTGATAGAACACCTTTGGGAATAATTTGAGTGGATACTGCGAGCCATGCCTTCTTATCCACATCAGTACCTGACCTCACAAATGGGCTTCTGGAAGAATGGTCAAACATTCCCATATACACACTCCTAAACCTTGTGAACAGCCTTCTCAGAAGAGTTGATGCTGGTATAGCTGCAAAGGGTGGGCCAACTCAATATTAAACCCTCCGCACTAAGTATCAGAGCCTGTACTCACCGAGACCGAGATGCTGAGGGCGGCTCACCTTTGCGACCATGTGCAGACCACTCCCTGGAGTTGGGACAGAGGAGGGACGGCACAAGGAGGCACCGGTGCCGGGAGCTGGCAGGCAGACTTGGTGCAGCTGACAGAAGCAGGGCAGGTGCAGAAGACTGGAGACAAGCGTTGGTCAGGCAGGAACTGGTAGGTAAGTCTGGTAGGGTCCACAGGAGATGAAGGCAAATCCGAGTCACAGGCCGAGGGTCAAGGGCAGGAGAGTTCAGAGGGAGTCCATGAGAGCAAGCCAAGGTCAAGGGGCAGGAGACAACAGCAATCCAGGTAACATTAGCCAAAGGGTCAGAGGTTCCAGGTGAGAGGAGAGTCGTCAGGAATTCCGGGTCAAAACAGGCAGGTACGGCAACAGGTAAACACATAGGAGCTGAAGACAAACCAGCAACCTGTTCAGGGAAGGCTGCTGGTTTAAATAGGAGTGTCCGGCCTCTGATTGGCCCCAGGGTTGCCGCATACCTGCACATGCGCGCTTCCATGCACACGGCGCGCTGCCGTACCGCGCATACGCGGGAGCTCAATGGAGCCGGGAATGGAGCCCTGACAGTGCCCCCTCCCAAGGGGCGGACTCCGGACGCCCAAACTGTCCATCACCTCAGGGTGCTCCGCATGAAAGGCCCGAATCAGACGAGGGGCATGGAGATTTCGGGAAGGCTCCCAGGAGTTGTCTTCAGGGGGATACCCCTTCCATTTGATGAGATATTGTAATTGTCTTCCTCTCTTCCTACAATTCAAGATGGCCTCCACCTCAAATTCCTTTTCCCCCTCAATCTCCACTGGTGGTGGCGGCAGTTCTTCTCTACCGTTGAAGGGGTCAGACACAACGGGCTTAAGCAGGGAGGCGTGAAACACAGGGTGGATCTTGTAGGACCTGGGTAAAGCCAACTCAAAAGCTACTGGGTTGATTTCTCGCCTGATCTCAAATGGCCCGATGAACCTTGGACCCAGCTTCCGAGAGGGAATAGGTAACTTGAGGTTGGTGGCGGATAGCCAGACCTTCTCACCCACTTTGAAGACAGGGCAATCCTTCCTCCCCTTGTCATGGAACCTCTTATAGTCCTGCTGAGCTTGCTGCATGCTTTCCTGTAACTTCTGAAAGTTTTGCTGGATGCAGGTCACACGTTCCTGGACCGCTGGCACAGATGTTTCCGGGATGGAGTCCGGCAAAAAGGAAGGGTGGAAACCGAAGTTAGCCCAGAACGGGGTTTGGTTTGTGGAAGAATGTATGGAATTATTGTAAGCGAACTCGGCTGTAGATAACAAGGAGGACCAATCGTCTTGGGAGACTGAGCAAAAGCATCGTAGATACTGTTCTAGCGTTTGATTAGTGTGCTCTGTCTGGCCATTACTTTGAGGGTGATAGGCCGAGGACAGACAGATCTTCACTTCCAAAGCTCTGCAAAGTTCCTTCCAAAATTTGGATGTGAATTGAGTACCTCTGTCAGATACTATGCTTTTGGGCACTCCATGGAGCTTGATAATCTCTTTAAAAAAGATTTTGGCTGTGTCTGCCGCGGAGGGCGTACCCACCATGGGCAAGAAATGCGCCATCTTGGACAGACGGTCCACCACGACTAGGATCGTGGTAAACCCGGCTGAAGGAGGCAAATCGACAATAAAGTCCATGGAGATGTCAATCCAGGGCCGTTCTGGGATAGGAAGGGGTTTCAGCAGCCCCCAGGTCTTCGTGTTTGGCCCCTTACTCCGCTGGCAGCGAATGCAGGAAGAGACATAATCCTTGCAGTCGGACCTCCATTTAGGCCACCAGAAGGAGCGAGAGACCAGTTCGGAAGTTTTACGGGTACCAAAATGGCCAGCCAATTTACGATCATGGAAGGTGCTGAGGATTAACTGTCTTGCCTCTGTTGGAACAAAAATCTTCCCACGAGACCACAGCAGGTCGTCCTTTTTCTCCAAGGAGGAAACCTCATGATCAGGGCACCGTTGGCATGCGGTCTTTAGAGCAGTCAACAAATCTGTTTGAGGGAGAAGCAAAAAATTTTGAGGTGACAGGATCGTGCTGGGCTCGGAAGTATCGGGCGTCTCTGGAAACATCCTGGAGAGGGCATCAGCTTTTCCATTTTTTGCGCCAGGACGATAGGTAATATGGAAATTGAAGCGAGCAAAAAAAAGAGCCCAACGGGCTTGTCTGGGCCTAAGGCGTTTTGCAGACCGTAAGTATTCCAGGTTCCTGTGGTCAGTGAAAATGATAATGGGATGCGCTGCCCCCTCCAGCAGGTACCTCCACTCCTCCAGTGCAAATTTTATGGCCAGTAGTTCTCTATCGCCTACGTCGTAATTGCGCTCAGGAGGACTTAGTTTCCGAGAGGCGTAGGCTACTGGGTGAAGAAGCGACTTCGGTCCCTGTCTCTGGGAAAGAATAGCGCCTGTAGCAGATTCCGAGGCGTCCACTTCTAGAACAAAAGGTAACGTAGAATCCGGATGACAAAGTACAGGTGCCGAGGTAAAGGCCGCTTTGAGTTTGATAAAGGCCTCCTGAGCCTCTTGTGGCCACTGGAAGCGGTGCCCCTGGCGGGTCAACTTGGTGATGGGAGAAACATTTGATGAAAAACCGATGATGAATCGTCTATAAAAATTGGCGAAGCCAATGAAGCGCTGAACGCCCTTCTTGTCTGTTGGAGGTGCCCACTCCTGGATAGCACTGATTTTCTGGGGATCCATGGCTACCCCATTCACAGAAATGATGAATCCTAAAAATTGCACTGATGTCTTTTCGAACTCGCATTTTTCTGATTTGAGATAAAGCCGGTGTTGTCTCAAGATGGTGAGAACCTGCCTGACATGTTGCCGATGTAATTCTTTTGTGGCTGAAAAGATGAGAATATCGTCCAAGTAGACTACGAGGAAGTCATCTAAAAATTGTCGAAAAATGTCATTGACTAGATGCTGGAAAGTGGCGGGCGCATTACAAAGCCCAAAGGGCATGACCAGATACTCGAAGTGCCCGAATCTGGACCTGAACGCAGTCTTCCACTCATCTCCTGCCCTTATTCGGACCAAATTGTAGGCGCCCCGGAGGTCCAATTTAGAAAAAACCTGAGCTGATCGGAACCTTTGAAAGAGCTCGGGGATTAGAGGCAGCGGGTACCGATTCTTGATGGTAATTTTGTTTAACTCCCTATAATCAATGCAGGGTCTAAGCGATCCATCTTTTTTCTCGACAAAGAAGATCCCCGCCCCCGCTGGCGAGGAGGAGGGACAAATGAACTTCTTACTTAAATTTTCTTCAATATAGGCCTTGAGGGTCTTCAACTCAGTCTCTGACAAGGGGAATATGCGCCCAAAGGGAATTTCAGATCCGGGCAAGAGGTCAATGGGGCAGTCATATGACCGATGTGGTGGGAGACAATCGGCTTGTTTTTTGTCAAAGACATCCTTGAAGTCTAGGTAGGCTGGAGGAACATGCTGTAGGTCTTCAGGTGGAGTAGCTAACGTGGAGCAGGAGACTGGAACGGGTGCGAGACAGTGCTGGGAACAGTAGGTGGAAGGGAAGCTGACTTCTTTCTTGAGCCAATCAATGCAGGGCAGATGAACTTGTAGCCAAGGGAGACCCAGAATGATAGGGAACATGGGGGACGGGATCAAGTCCAAACAGAGGAACTCCCGGTGCCCAGAATCTGAGATGGCACAAAGAGGAAGGGTTTCCTGGGTAATCAATCCGGAACGGGGAAGAGAGCCGTCAGCCAGATGAACTTGCAGCTGAAAATCCTTGGTACGGCAGGGGATACGCAGCTTTTGGGCCAAGGATGAGTCCAAGAAGCAGCTGCAGGCCCCGGAATCAATTATCGCCGGCAGACGTGTTGCCCCTTCCGGGAGCTGTAGGTAAAGAAAGAGGATAACATAAGTCTGAGGCAAACTGGTAACAGGGAAATTGATAGCAGATGGAGGTTTCGACTTACAAGGCCTTACTGGGCAAGTGCGCAAAAAGTGTCCGGTGGCTCCGCAGTACAGACAGAGGTTAGATTGACGCCTCCGGAGTCTCTCTTCTGGAGTCAGAGGGGCCCGTACTATACCAAGCTGCATCGGCTCTGGGTCGGGTAATGAGGTGTTTGGTGGAGCTGGGTGAGGCGGAGGTACTGGAGCATATCTTGGTGGAACCCAGTTAGGCCGGTTGGACTGGAACCTCTCCGAACGACGTTCTCGAAGGCGCCTATCCAGCTGAGTGGCGGTTTGGATTAAATCCTCCAGAGAGGCAGGGGGTGCCGACCTTGCAAGCTCATCCTTTAGGTTCTCAGAGAGGCCCTGGCGGTATTGGTACCTGAGGGCCAGCTCATTCCAGCCTGTGTCAGCAGACCACTTTCTAAATTCGGCGGTGTAGTCTTCCACCGGCCGTCTCCCTTGATTTAAGCTGTGCAGAGTACCCTCCGCTGTGGCTGCACGTAGAGGATCGTCGTATAATTTCCCCATGTGGGTGAAGAAGGTGTCCATAGAGTCAAGTATTGGACTGCGTTGTTCCATTAAGGAGTGTGCCCATGCTTGAGGCTCCTCAGAAAGGAGAGAGATTACGAATCCAACCTTAACAGCTTCGGTCGCAAAAGTTCTAGGTTGCAAGGCCAGGTAAAGGGAACAGGCATTCTTGAAAGCCCGGTATTTCCGGCGGTCGCCTGAGAATCGCTCGGGCATGGAGACCCGGGGTTCGGGATTACTCCCCATCATGGCAGGGCTTGCAGGAGCTTGGGCAGCAGAAGGTCCGGGTGAAGAGGCTAGGGCTGCAGCGGATGGACCTGGGGAACCGGCCAGTTGTTGGAGGCGGCCATCAATCTGGAGGTAGCCTTCCTGAAGCTTCTGGACTGCCTCTGTTAAGGCGGAGACCTGTTGGCACAGCGTCTCAAAGGGTGAGCGCGCCCTGTCGGTCTCAGACATCTGGCTGGTTTGTACTATCAGAGCCTGTACTCACCGAGACCGAGATGCTGAGGGCGGCTCACCTTTGCGACCCTGTGCAGACCACTCCCTGGAGTTGGGACAGAGGAGGGACGGCACAAGGAGGCACCGGTGCCGGGAGCTGGCAGGCAGACTTGGTGCAGCTGACAGAAGCAGGGCAGGTGCAGAAGACTGGAGACAAGCGTTGGTCAGGCAGGAACTGGTAGGTAAGTCTGGTAGGGTCCACAGGAGATGAAGGCAAATCCGAGTCACAGGCCGAGGGTCAAGGGCAGGAGAGTTCAGAGGGAGTCCATGAGAGCAAGCCAAGGTCAAGGGGCAGGAGACAACAGCAATCCAGGTAACATTAGCCAAAGGGTCAGAGGTTCCAGGTGAGAGGAGAGTCGTCAGGAATTCCGGGTCAAAACAGGCAGGTACGGCAACAGGTAAACACATAGGAGCTGAAGACAAACCAGCAACCTGTTCAGGGAAGGCTGCTGGTTTAAATAGGAGTGTCCGGCCTCTGATTGGCCCCAGGGTTGCCGCATACCTGCACGTGCGCGCTTCCACGCACACGGCGCGCTGCCGTACCGCGCATGCGCGGGAGCTCAATGGAGCCGGGAATGGAGCCCTGACACTAAGACTGGGATGCCATTCAAGTTCATGTGCAAGTAAAGGGAGGTGTCCCAATACTTTTGGTAATATAGTGTATATAAGTTGTTACATGGTATCAATGGACAACACAGGAAAGTTAATCATTATGAAACAATTACATTTTGATAACACATATAGCTGAATAACAATGCCAGTTACAACATCCACCTTAATTACACAAGTTGATTTAAATAAAGAGGATTTCGATGTTTTCTTTTTTTACTTATTCAATAAAGACAGCTAACGTGCCAAGCACTCTGTAGTCTCATTTTTTTTTTTGTGAGGACCATTGCTTTGTTCACAAAGTGTTATTTACTGCTTTTAGTGTTTAGAACAGTGTTTCATGTTTTCAGCGACTATGTTATGTTGTCAGATGTGTGCTGCATACAGAAACTGGACAGGAACACAAAACATTGCTGGCATTTTACTGATGTTTATCTATGAACAGTATATTGTTGCACTACCAGATAAGACACAGTAAAAAGACTGTCGGAAGCAATTAGGTCAGACAATGGAATCTACAGCCTACGTAATCTAGTTATGTCGACTTTTGTAATTGTTTAGCAGATGATGATTGACAACATTTCCCTACTGGAACATGAATAGTTTGTAAAATTATAATTAATGTAAAATAACAAGCCAAGGTGTACTTGTTAGTTTATATTATTATGACATAACGTATGTGAATATTTAAATGTAAATATTTAAAGGTAAATGCAAACAATTTTGGCATAATCAGGGTACTACTCAACATTGCAAGAGTTATGAAAAAAGTTTTTAAAGATGCTGGTATATCAAAAGAGTCTCAGGTCTTTTCAAAACCAAAGGCAAGAAGAAAAAATAAAACAGCATCAAAAGGAATAAAGAAAGAGAGACTAATGCCTCGTACACGACCGGTTTCCCCGACGAGAAAACTGTCATTTTTTAGATTGGTTGGGAAAAACGGTCGTGTGTATGCTCCATAGCAGTTTTTCCCCGACGCGAAAACTGCCCGCAAAAAAATTAGAACCTGCTCTATTTTTTCCCGTCGTGTTTCCCGTCAGTCTTTTTCTCTTCGTGAAAACCGCTCGTGTGTATGCTTTTCCAAGGGGAAAAAAAACGTGAATGCTCAGAATCAAGTATGAGACGGGAGCGCTCGTTCTGGTAAAACTAGCGTTTGTAATGGAGATAACACATTCATCACGCTGAAAAGCACGAATCAACTCTCACCAAACTTTTACTAACACGAGGATCAGCAAAAGCAGCCCAAAGGGTGGCGCCATTTGAATGGAACCCTTTATAGTGCCGTCGTACGTGTTGGATGTCAACGCGCTTCGGGCGAGTGTTTTTTTTGACTGAACGTGTGTATGCAAGGCAGGCTTGAGAGGAATCACGTCAGGAAAAACGTTGGGTTTTGGCATGTCAGGAAAACCGGTCGCGTGTACAGGGCATAAAACATCATGGCCAGTAGCTAAAACATAGAAATACATAAAGAACAATCCACACAGGATTTGGAGAACAAAATGCAAACATTCACCAAGTCATCCCCAACAATCTCTGTACAAGAACTGTATTGAGTCATAGTGCTCAGTATATGCAGAAACAATGCAAAATGCTTAAAAGAAAAAACTTCATGGTCATTAATATTTTAAAGAGATTCCCAGAAGGGCACCCCTGCCTAGAACAGTAAAAAAAAAATAATGTTAGGTGTGTTTTGGATGTGTGCCTTAAATGCACAACCCAATTGTGTCCATGCTAATGCATACTAATATTCTCTGAGGAATCATTTATATTCTGCTTCAGTGTGTGGTATATAAACTAGTACATACTATAATCGCACTGCACCTCGGTCTATATATTGAGCTTGTGACTTCCTTTGTCTATCGAGGTTATTAAATTGGAGTCAATTTACTCTAAATATGGTAACAGGTTCTCTTTTCACTTAGTTGCTGGCTTTTGAGCATGTCCCAGTGCCACCATTTGAATATATATCCAAAAGCCATCTCTCATGATCAACTACAAAGACAGCACAGGAGCATAACAAATATTATATGCCCAGTTCTGATCATAACAGCCACAGTTAGGATTCATTTACACGTGTGTCTGTCATTGCCACCACACACTGCCTGTGTTAAAGTACAACTAAAGGCAAAAGCTTTTTTTATTTTTTTGGACTGGAGACAGATTAGAAAAGCTGTCAATTTTGTTTGCTGTCTGTGCCCCCCTTTAAGAAGATTTGCCCTCTCTATCTGTCCTGTCTACCATTATCATTGAAAGTGAAAACAAAAGGAAAATCCCAATTTTGGGTTGTCCCAAAAAAAGTAATAGAGGGGAAATCATCCAATGGGGACACTAGTTCTGAAGACATGGTGGACCCCAGAGGATTCCCTTAATTTTTAGGGATTTTCTCTCACTTTCTGTTTGGCTATGGGACAGGAAGTGAAGGTAAATCTCCACAGTGGGATACAGATTCCGAAAAAAAATCTGATAGGGGTTATAATCCTCCCTTGCTCTATCCAAATTGAAAAAAATAAGTTTTGCAACTATAGTTCTACTTTAACCATTAAAAAAGCCTGTGTTAGGCAGCTATACTGCCTATCAAACGTAACCTATTAAATACATTTTAATACACTCCACTACAACAGTATGTTGTATATGGCCGCTGATCATGTTAACTTGCATCTTGGTGGTCAGGGATGAAAAACCTTGCTCATGTAAACTAAGCCTGAGGCCCCGTACACACGGCCGAGGAACTCGACGTGCCAAACACATCGAGTTCCTCGGCCAGTTCAGCCCTGAAGCCGCCGAGGAGCTCGGCGGGCAGAGAGCTCCCATAGAACAACGAGGAAATAGAGAACATGTTCTCTATTTCCTCGCCGAGGTCCTCGTCGGCTTCCTCGGCCGGAAGTGTACACACGGCCGGGTTTCTCGGCAGAATTCAGCCAGAAACTCGGTCGGAAGCTGAATTCTGCCGAGGAAACTGGTCGTGTGTACGGGGCCTTAGAGTGTATGCTGTGGGCCATGTTTTCTAATCAACACTTGAAACACGTAAAGCTAATACATTATGGTGCAATGTATGAGAATATTGGTTAATGGCACTGACAAAAGTATGTGGGATAATCTATAGCAGAGAATCTGTCACTTTGGTACGTGCTATCAGAGCCGTTTGAAGGAATAGACATGGAGGCCCCCCCAACCCCGCACGCAAAGCCTTTTTTACTCCCCCTTCCTATGTTTTTTTTACTCCCCCCCCCCATGTTCGTTTTGCCCCCCCCCCCCCCCCTACCGTACCACACGGCAGGAGATTCAGTTTCCTGTTCACAGCAGTGCTGAAAGTAAGTAAGCACTCAGTGCGCACTTCCTGTTAGTCCGGCCGGGAACAGGAAACTGAATGTCCTGTAATGTACCCGGCTGGACTGACAGGAGGAAGGAAAAGGAGCTTGGCCATGCTACAGGGAAGGAGAAGAAGTGACGAGAGAGGCAGCAGTGCTGCAGCCACCTGAGGCTCTCTATAGAGCGCTCAGGCGGCTGCAGCATTTATAGGAAGCACAGCAAGGGCCCTGCTTGGGGCCCAAGCCAGCTCCAGGCCCCAAGCAATTGCTTGGTTTGCTTGCCTTGTCGCAACGGGCCTGCATGCTACCTGGGATGAGGTCATTTTAGATTGCTTTATGGAAAGAAAAGCCATGGATTCAACCTATAACAAGAAAACAATATTTTTGCCGCATTATCTAGATTTCATTTCTCAGATCCATCCACATATGCCAACGGATCTTAGCAAGAATGTAACTGAATTATATTTCCTGTCAATAAATGACTTTAATTACTATAAAAGCGAGCATGAGGATTTCTTTAATAATCCATCAAAACATTTCATTTAGTAGCTTATCCTTACCCGAATATCTTCTTGCTGTTGTTTTAGTGTATCATAATTTAAACCCGGTGGTGGCAATTCAGAGATGGCTCTCTCGGTTTCTGTCAGCCATGGCCACAGTTCTTCGTATGTCTCCCAGAACTGGCTTACTAGAGATACAGCTCGCTCCAGCTGCAGGTTCCTTTCAGCATTCAAATGACAGACGTCCTCATAATTTTTCTGCAGGCTTCTGACCTTGTTCTTAATACACACAAAGATAACAATTTAATATCAACAGAAACTCTAATATAGGTAAATGTTACTTTATTATATATATATATATATATATATATATATATATATATATATACACATATATATATATATATACACACACACATATATATATATATATATATATATATATATATATATATACACACATACACACACTCACAAACACACACACTGGTTTGTGCTGCTATGAACCAATATACAAGATGCCAGCAGTATCTTTGATAAATGTTATAATATAACAGCAATTAAATTATAAGTAGTTAAACGTTGAGCTTACTGCATAAATGTTCTACTTCTTGAACCTTGCGGTGGAAGCATGATCAATACTTTCATACTGTATAAGACCTTTTACACTAAAGACTATATTTAATCTTCTAAAACTAAAGCAGCTAAACGCTAAATGTCCTAGCTAACCCGCTAAACTATTTACAAAACATATCGGTGCCGGTTACTCACTGTATTCATTCGTAACTGAAGCATAATAAAATGTGTTTAGTACGCTTCAGTTTGTGAATAAACAGGAAGTTGCTCAGCACAGAGCTCCTTGCATTAATTCACTATCCAGTGCAGCTGAGGGAATCTAAAATATATATATATATATATATATATTGTAAAGAATAATAAAAAAAAATCAATCTATCGACTTCTGTACAACCAGCCTGTTGGAAAATGCTTGCTCGATCAGTGCCACTGGTACTGATGAGTCTACTCTGTTAGCAGAAAACTTTCCCCACTGTCAGAATGCAATATCTCTACGGGAGCGATTTCACCATCTGCCTTGAATGTGTGGATGGGGAAATCTATACATTTTCTGTTATTCAACCTGCTGTTCGAACAAAAGAAAGTGAAATATGTATGGCACAGGTGTGTCAGACACAAGGCCCACAGGCCGAATCCGGCCCTCCAGGCCATTTCATGTGGCTCTTGCACCTCTCCTGCAGCTGCAAGAGAGCTCCAGCCCTCCTCTGGTCCTCCTTCAGACCTAAGGAAAGGGGGTGCACTGTGATGTAAGGGAGAGTGGGGAACTCAACTTCTGATGGTGGGGTGGTTCTTGATATCTAATGTAAAGGGGAGGGGATGCGCTGGACATCTAATCTTCCAGACACAACCGGCCCTTTTGAAGCAATCATAATGATGATGCGGCCCACAATGAAATTGAATTTGACACCCCCAATGTATGACCTGGTGGAGTGGAGATAATACGCTGTCTTTCCCTCAGTGTCAGCCAACTAAGCTTGCCTATTAGTTTAAAACTGTAAACAATAGGGTGTTGTGAAGCATAGCTTTATTCTAATTATGTTGCAGGCAATAAAAAAAAATGATTTCTTTGAAGCGGAAAACAAAGGCTAAAGCATGACTAGCCCAGGGCTCTTATTACATCTGCAGATCTGCATAGTTAAAACATCACTAAGCTTTAAATATTCACGTTGGTCACACTTCATGATAAAGTTCATGTAAATTATATACCAAAATCATCATTTTACTCTGTGTTTGATGGTGAAAACTCCTAAAGCACTCCATAGATATCAGGACTAGATAAAAATCTAGCTTGAGCATAGGTTCACACTGCAGGGATGTGGGAACCAGAGCGATTACAGGGCCAGTTCCCTCTTTGCATCTCTCCCACAGGCAGTTCACACTGCCCTCTGCGGGTGTCAATAGAATGTTAATGCCACCCCCAGATCAGTTCACAGATCGCAGTGCATCAGGGCATGGTACTCAGTAGAGTAAGCATCCTCTGAGAATGAGTTCAATATTTTTTCTTAGTTGTAAACAAATAGGAAGATTGTTTGGTCAAATATGGTCTATATAATTTATTGACTAGATATAAAAGTAACAATAAAAGCCAAATGCATTGCTGTTGGAGGAATAAAATGCAAGCTTTCCACTATGTGAAATCACACTATACAGCCCGAGAGGATACATCATGAACAAATATAACAAGGATGTAATGTTTTAGTAAAACAGCATAAACCTTCCCCTGCAAAGAACACAGATTTAGTACATTTATAGCTAGATTCAGAGAGACTTAGGCTGGCGTATCAGTAGATACGCCAGCCTAAGTCAGAATTTGCGTCAGCGCTAATTTAAGCGTATTCTGGTAATCAGATACGCTTAAATTAGGCTCAGATATGAGTGGCGTAAGTGTCTTACACCCTCGTATCCTAAAGTGTAATTTTTAGGCTGACCGCTAGGTGGCGCTTCCATTGTGGTCGGCGTAGAATATGTAAATCAGTACATATTGCCGCAATGCACACTGGGATATGTAGGCGGACGGCGCATGCGATGTTCCAAAAAAACGTCAATCACGTCAGGTCAACCAAAATTAACATAAGACACGCCCCCTCAGCCTATTTTGAATTAGGCGCCCTTACTTCCGCCCGCTTTAGGCTACGCCGCCGTAACGTAGCAGGCAAGTACATTGTGAATCATGTACTTGCCTCGCTAACTTACGGCGGCATAGCCTAAATGCCATAAGCTACGCCGCCGCAAGTATGCACTCGCCATCCTGAATCTAGCTATTTCTTTTTACCAATTGCCGACCGCCTACCGCAGATATGTCCAATTTGCCCGCCACAATGTCGCAGTCCCGCTAAAAATCACTGATCGCTGCCATTACTGGTAAAAAAAAAAATCATAAAAATGTCCCATAGTTTGTAGACGCGATAACTTTTGCGCAATCATCATACGCTTATTGGGATTTTTTTTACCAAAAATATTCAGCAGAATACATATTGGCCTAAATTGATGAAGAAATTCGATTTTTTTATATTTCTTTATTGGATATGTTTTATAGCAGAAAGTAAAAAAATATATATTATTTTCCTAAAACTGTTGCTCTTTTTTTGTTTATAGCGCAAAAAATTAAAACCGTAGAGGTGATCAAATACCACCAAAAGAGAGCTCTATTTGTGGAGAAAATTGTATTTGGGTACAGCGTCGCTTGACCGCGCAATTGTCAGTTAAAGTAACATAGTGCCGGATCGCAAAAAATGGCCTAGTCATTAAGGTAAAGCCTTCCGGGGCCAAAGTGATTAATTGGCCTTAAAGTTAACCTAAAAATTTTAATGTGAAAGGAATTGCAGGGAAATTTTCTCTTTGTGTAATGAATGAGATGAAGCTCTGCTGACTTCCAATCAATCAATCGTGTGCAAGCAATCGTTTTTATTTTCCTTGCACATGATTGGGTATTCTTTGCATTTTCACTAAGCCATCAGGAAAATTATCTAGCAAAGTGAACAGTCTGTTGCCTTAAGTAAATTAACCTCACAGTATCTGTCACAGAGAAAGATCAGCTGGAGGAGGACCACAGGCAGAACCAGTGACTATTCCTTTGCTGTCTGCCTGTATTGCCATATCTTAGTAGAGCCCATAAAACATGTCGCCAATTAGTTCTAGTTTCTAAAACGTACCACCATGGTTTGTTTTTCCCCATCATTAAATGAATTCATTATTTCATCTCCCGAACTGACCAGTTCATCTATCGTATCTTTGTGTTTTAATACGTCCATTGCAAAGCCCTGTAAACAGAAAAATACTTATTATTTCTGCATCGCTCTATAAAATGATATCTTATTCATTTGCAGATAGCAGTATTAAATCCCAAACACATTTTATTACCTTTTGAACTTGTAGCTGAGCCACGGTCTGGTCTTGCTCCAGCCGAATGGGACCAAGAGCCATCAATTTATTTTTAGTTTCCTCAATCCATGTTTGCTCTGCACCAACAGCTTGCTCAAACTGGAACAATATAAATGAGATTATATGACATAATGCTGCAGGATGGCTATAAAGCTCAAACAGTCTTTATTAAAAGAGCAAAGTTGTCTCCATGCTAGATGGTATAGGTAGAGGGTATACCATCTGATATTATGATAATTTACATATTTTTGTTACTGCATGTATTTAACATTGCAGAGCACATTTGCTGACATTCACTCAGCGTGATCTTACTTTGGCCTGAAAAGTTGCTGATGATTGATAAAATGATATAAAGTATAACAAACATTGCTTGGCTTTAAATAAATACATACTGTACATGCTACAGTCTGTTAGACTGTTGGACTATATATATTGTTTGGGAATATTTTTCTATACATATACAGTATATTTTTGTGCACACACCAAAGGTCAGATAGCAAGGCATAGATTATCTGTCTTTAAATATGAAGTACATAATTATGTGAATAAACAATTCAAGTAAAAAAAAAATGCTCTTCTGAGAACCAGCACTAATGCCGCGTACACACAATCATTTTTTTCGGCATGAAAAAAATGTAGTTTTTAAAAAACGTCATTTAAAATGATCGTGTGTGGGCTGCATATTGTTTTTCAGTTTCTGAAAATCGACCAAATTTTTTTTCGAACATGCTGCATTTTTTATCGTCGTTTTAAAAAATGTGGTTTTCCGGGTTGTAAAAAATTATCGTGTGTGTGCTAAAACGACGTTTTAAACCCGCGCATGCTCAGAAGCAAGTTATGAGACGGGAGCGCTCATTCTGGTAAAACTACCGTTCATAATGGAGTAAGCACATTCATCACGCTGTAACAGACAAAAAAGCGCGTATCATCTTTTACTAACAAGGAATCAGCTAAAGCAGCTCAAAGGCGAATAGAACTTCCCCTTTAGAGTGCCGTCACTGCGCTTTGTTCATCATTTTTTTTAAATGATGGTGTGTGGGCAACGTCGTTTTTAATGATGAAGTTGGAAACACTTCGTTTTTTGGACATGCTGAAAAACAACGTTTTCTTTCATGCCGAAAAATTATCGTGTGTACGCGGCATTATACTAAATTCAGCTGCTATTAAGAATTATTTCTGTTAAGATTAAGCATTTGTAAATATTAGTTAGACTTGAGGCAACAAAAAATTTGAATACAATGACATGTACTATGAGTCATACAGCTGCCAAGAAACCTGAATTAATGATGGCTTTTCTAAACAATAACAGACATCACTGTTCAGCAGTAAGCCTTGTTCTTTGGTTCTTGTGATACAATTAGCAAGCACAAATTGTACATCAGACTATGTAAACATGAATATAAAACACCAGTAACCAGTAGGATCACAGTGAAGGTCTAGTAATAAATTGACTTTATTGCTTATATTAGCTCAGCAGCCATGGTTTTCTCTTCCCCATAAGTCTTTAGTAAAAAAGGAAAGACAGAGACACAGGCAACACATAAACATCACTGGTATTTTTTGCAGTGACACAGATGTAAAAAAAAAATGAAAATAATATGGCATGATGCACATTTCCATACAAGAGCGATTAGTGCACCAATGGCATACTACCAAATGCCATACCTAAAACTGTGTAAAATATAAATGCTATACAGGCATACCCCACTTTTAAGTACACAACGGGACCAGAGCATTGATGTAAAACGAAAATGTACTTAAAGTGAAGCAATGCCCTTTTTCACTTCTAGGCTGTAGTGGGGGTTTTAGTGGGGGCATCAGGGGTACACTCACATGTAAATAAGCTCATCTGATGCAAGGGGGGCCGCTCCAATCCATCCCCCGGACATCGCGGTGTGCACAAAGAACAGTGCTATTGAGAGGCTGGATGGCATTCTGTGGCTGACAGGGAAGCCTGAGGGGATGTGATGTCACCGGAGGTGGGGAGGCAGCCAGGATACAGAAAGAGCACACTGGAACTGGGCAGGCTAAGTGCTCAGAACTTCAGTTCCGTCTAATGCGGGTGCACGGCGCGGGAATATTTGTACTTGTGAAACACTTTACGTACACTCACGGGCATGTCCGTACTCGCGAGTGTACGTAAAGTGAGTGTCCGTAAAGCGGGGTATGCCTGTACAATTTTAAAGAATAATACCTACATAATATTAAAAACAAAATATACCTATTATTAACTTTGCTAGTCAAAGAGAAACGTCTGTGTGCCAGTTACTTTGTCAGTAACCCAGAAACTAAACTAAAACAATACTGCTCAAATAGCTTAGGATGAAGCTCCAATCGCCTCCTACTGCTTCCAAGTGCTGGTCAGGCTGTACAAAGGCTTGTCAGGTAACAAAGTGAAACTACAACAAAATGGTGCCCATCAGTACACTGTCCAAGCACACTACCAGTCACATCTATACTAAATGGGTTTCAGCTTGGTCTTCTACACATGGGAGGACCCCTCTAACATGTTTCACCCAATACAGGGCTTAATTCTAGAGGCTTCTGCGAGTAAGTCCTGCATTGGGTGAAATGTATTAGAGGGGGTTCTCCCATGAGTAGGAGACCAAGCTTAAGCCACTTTAATATATATATATATATATGTGACTGGTTGTGTGCCTGGATGATGTGCAGGCAATATTTTGTTGCAGTTTCACTTTGTTACTTAGGCTTGACTTTCCTGAGTTTGAATGATATCCCCCAGTTTAACAAGAGTTCTCGGCCGGCCCTACTTGGATTCAGCCGGTTCAGCAGAGACTGGCCAGGATTCGATCCATATATGGGCAAGCTGATTGTACCCAAGTCAATCTATTGATCGATTGGGTACAACCAGCATATCAAATTTGTAACATGCTATTACTGACAGCGGCAGTAATCACTGTGTTTTGCCGGCCGGGAAGGTAACCCACCACCCCCCAGAACAAAATAGCGCTGTGGGAGGGATTCCTTAATCAACACAGTGTTGATGGGGGAATTGAGTGGTTTTCTTTCCTTCCACTCGTGGTGGGAAGAAAGGAATTCCAATCATCTATGGGCTGATTTACTGGTCTCTGAGGCACTCTCACTAGACATGGGATGGCACCTTCTGGGGCTTAAAGCCTACATTTAGACGAAATTACAAACACAAAATTCACTATAAGGGACATAACTTACATTTAGTATGATGTTTCCCATGTGCTGATTTTTCTTGGTTTAGGAGAAATTTTGGGTTGGCGTAGAAAAGAAGAGAATTTCTCCTAAACCAAGAAGAATCAGCACAAGGGACACATCATACTAAATGTAAGTTATGTTGATTGTGCTAATTTTTATGTATGTAATTTAGGCAACAATTTAAGTTATGCCTATAAAAATGGGAAAAAGTGGCATACCGTTGAAGTTTAATTGTATTTACACTTTGCTTTTTTGCACCCATTGATTTAATGCCGCGTACACACGATCATTTTTCAGCATGAAAGAAAACGTTGTTTTTCAGCATGTCTAAAAAACAACGTTTTCCCAACTTTATCATGAAAACGACGTTGCCTACACACCATCGTTTTTAAAAAATTATCTAGCAAAGCGTGGTGACGTACAACACATACAACGGTACTTTAAAGGGTAAGTTCCATTCGCCTTTGGGCTGCTTTAGCTGATTCCGTGTTAGTAAAAGACGATTCACGCTTTTTGTCTGTTACAGCGTGATGAATGTGCTTACTCCATTATGAACGGTAGTTTTACCAGAACGAGCGCTCCCATCTCATAACTTGCTTCTGAGCATGAGCAGGTTTATTTCATCGTTTTAGCCCACACACGATCATTTTTTACAACCCGAAAAACTACATTGTTTAAAACGACGATAAAAAATGCAGCATGTTCGAAAAAAAAAAAATTGTCGTTTTTCAGAAGCCGAAAAATGATGTGAATTCCACACACGATCATTTTAAATGACGTTTTTGAAAAACAAAGTTTTCTTCATGCCGAAAAATGATCATGTTTACACGGCAAAACAGTTTTAACAGTTACATTCAAGGCATGCCATGAATGATAACTGTCACAGTTGCTTGTGCTCGCGACCAAACTGTCAAACCATCAAAAGGCTGGTGTTATAACTGATCACATGTGCATCACTATGACGACTGCAGACCAAACAAAGGCTAGGATGGTAGGTTACTTAGCTCCAAAGTATAGAATGGTTTATTTCCACTTTAAATGTTTACGATGGCTAAGAGTTTTACTTTTAATTAAGATGCCTGTGTGCCAAAAACACTGCTGCAATCCTGAGTGATTGTGTATATGGTATCCATACTTCATACTGATGTATATATCCTAGGGGTCATTCTAGTTCTACACTGGAAAAAGATCTGCTCTAATGTGCTGGTTGACTACCGTCTTCGGTAGCTAAGACAGGATCAAGTTTATGAACATATATTTATCTTTACTTGATAAGAGATTTGATAAGAAATGGGGAAAAATTTGTGTTATTACATGGAGATGATGAAACTTTGATGGGAAAGAACATCTCCCAAAGTGTTTCACTTAATTCACTGCTATATATTATGAAAAGAACATGCAGCTACTCCAGGTTTTCTGAAGTTTCATGGAATACTCACTGTAAAGGTTAACATTTCTAGAGTTCTAGCTTTAAAAAATATAATAAAGCTAGTTAGCTCTTTAGAATATTAATATACATGAAATTACTGTACTGGGAAAGTCAGAGGATAAAAAAGCACACCTCTCAACTAATGTGGTGTGCACCCAACATGCCGAATCAATGACAAAATCTACTTCCAGCAAACTATGAGAATGACTAGTGGCGTTGGGTATCTACATAAAGGGTTCATTCATAGTGACATTTCTGACTGCTGAATAGATGCAATCCTGAGGACCAGTAGAAGAAGTGATAAAAGTTCCCCTGTGATATCGTACTGGTCAGAATGTGATGATAGTCCTTGCGGTTAATTTACATTTTTTGTCCTCAACAAATCTTTCTTTTGAGCTCTATTTCCAGTCCAAAGTGTAATATGAAACACACTGATACATTTCTTTTCGAATCTTTTAATGATTTTTCGCTCTCACAAACATCAAAGCTGGTTTGACAGTTTGATGAATGTGTTCCTATTTTAAAAATCTTTGGTATTCTTTTATCATCTAGCGTGTTTAACAGTACATAATAGAAGAAACACAAAGCTGTGTTTTCTATGTGAAAATCACAGCGAATTGTATGTATACATGTACAGCTATATTTGTGTTTTTATCAGTGTAATTTTCTAATTGGTGTATCTATAATTTGTGGATTTAACTAAAGGATGTGAAGATTTACTTGGATAAGCATATACAGATACTGCAGTACATAATAATTCTTAAAGCTATTAGGGGTAAATCTTCCAATAAGAACACTAGTTCTGGTAACCTGGGGCTCCCCATAGAATTCCCCTTTTTTTCCGGGATTTCCTCTCACTTCCTGTTTGGCCATGGACAGGAAGTAAAGGAAAATCCCTGCAATGGGACACAGATGGCGAAAAAAAATCTGACATTGGTATTAACCCTCCCTTACTCTATCCAAAATGAAAAAAAAAAAAAAGTATTGCCTATAGTTCTACTTTAATTGAACAAACTGAAGTTATAAGCTGATTGGCTACCATGCACAGTTGCACCAGATTTTGTATTCTCCAATTTTAGTAAATCAACCCCTGGGTATCATATGATTTTAAGGCTGGCAATACATGGGCTTACTTCAGGGAAAATTGAACAACTTTTCAATGAAAATTATTTACTGAATTCCTTAAGCCTCGTACATACGATCAGGCTTCCATCAGACTTTTACGTGGATTTTTGTCTGAAGGGCGTTGGCCATGAACTTGTTCTGCATACACACGGCAGAACATTTTTTAGCCAACATTCACCAAACCACGTGGTTTTTCAGTTCTTTACTGCCACCCCTTGGGTAGTTTCTGCTATTGTTGTCTGATGTTTAGCATTGGTTCTGAGCATGCGTGTTTGTACTTTTGGATTTTAGTTGGGCACAATCTGATAATTTGACGTAACAGATTTATTTTCTGACAGTTGGTGAGCATGAACAGCCAACATTTGTTGTTGTTAATTCCGACAACAATTGTCTGACGGTCGGTCGGATTGTCTGGCACAATACATCCATCAGACAATTATCATGTGTACGGGCATTAACAATATTTTACAAGTATTTTATGTGATGCATGCAATTTTGGGGTGGTAGGTCATTCTTTCCGATCATTTATGCATTGAACAACATCGACTCTATTAGGCTGTAATTGCTGTTTATGGTAAATTGTTGTGTTTATAACATCATTCAGCTGATGATTTTCTATCAAACTAAAAAAATAATTTTGAAAAATGCCACCAATTTCATCTGTTATCAGTAACTAGTTTTGGTCCAACAATGCTACAAATAGATATTCTTTGAGTATGCAAGAAATCCTCATCAAATCTTCGCAAACATGGGCTCATGAATAACCAGCCTTTAACTGATTTAACCCAAATCTAACACTCCGTTTTTGCCAAAACATTTGATGTGCTTATAATATTTTGGTTAACATACCCATCATATATTTATCAGATAGAAAGCCTTTACAAAACAATCAAATTAAAAACATTACAAAAGAAAAAAATGCATGTAAATAAAAAAAAAACATGCCAATATTATTTATTATAAGGACTCTTTTAGGCTGGAACACTAGATTGTTCAAAGCAAACTGTTGTGCAGCACCTCATTAATCCTATTATTAACAATAACAGGATGGTGCAGCTAACCATCTGGGGCTTTTCAGGAAAGAAATCATGGGTGTTCAAAAAAAAAAAAGAGATTAGGAAAAGAACTGTGTAAGATAGTAGTATAGAATTTCTATCTTTTTTTACTTCTTTATCATTGTGAGCAGAGTTTATGTTATCTTACGACGATGTGTGAACAATGACACCAGATGGCTTTTACAATATACAGATTAGTTGTGCTAATATCTCACACCACTTGAAATCTTTTCAAGCTATGCTTTGGTTGTAGATGCATATCAAATTGATGACAGCATCTTTTTTTTAACATTTGTTCTAGTCTCAAGATTGCCATTTTGTTTTCAAAAACTGAAACAAAAAAAAAAATCAATAGATTTTCTGTACCTGCTGAGATCTCAACTTAGCAGCATCTATCTCTTCAACCATTTGTGTGAGGGTGTCGCTTACTAATCTGTAGCGATCATTGTCTACTGTCACCATTTTGTCAAGGCCTCCTCTGACTCTCCAAGGCACTAGTTCCATCAAAGCACTGCTAACGTCATTCAGGGAGTCCAGCACTGCCTTGTTTGTTCTGGCTTCTGATTGAAGTTCCTGAAAAAAGAAGACACTAAGGATTAACACATAGCACCTTAAAAAATATCTAAACCTCGAAACAAAAATGTAAAATTGAAAGCATTATATTATATCTGGTTAAAGAAGTAAAAAAAAAAACATTGGTTGATCTTGGCAGAAATCTTTACAGCAGGGGTAGGCAACCCTCAAGAGTTATAGATCTACCTGAGCATCATGGAAAAAAGATCACAGAGGTACGGTGCCCCCCCTTTTTTTGTTCGGAAATGAACTAGGTAGGCCCCAATAAAAAGTAAGGACAGCATAAAGAAAACATATAAATATATAATAATAAAAACAAAAAGAATGGGAAGGTTCCCCAGTGGGGCTTTGGACAGCAGTGTAATATAGTTGAAAATTTAGCAAATGGATAGCAAAAAGGGGTACATTTATTGAAATTGTACAGGTATCACAAGAATGAAGTTACAACATTTAAAAGGCTGGCCAATAGGTAAAATATATAATCCACAATGTAGCTTATATTCAAGTTTGTGCACATTGTTACATATCAGATTGCTGAACGTGGTGGAACCTCCGACGCGTTTCGACCTCTGTAGCGGTCATCATCATCAACATCAGACATCACTGTAAAACATCACTGTAAAACTAGAAACTAAGCCTACCATAAAAGCTCTGGCCAATGTAAGTAGCATGTCTAGGGTTCTGTAGTAGGTAGGGCAGTGTACAGAGGTCAGTAGTAGGTAAGGCAGTGTCTAGGGGTCAGAAGACTGATCATGTAGGGCAGTCTAAAGGGGTCAGCCTTTGATATCTGACAGATTCACGCACTGCATTGTAGGAGGGCAGTCTAAAGGGGTCAGCCTTTGATATCTGACAGATTCACGCACTGCATTGTAGGAAATTTAACACTCATCACTGAGGGACAGCCATTACAGCCTGATGCCTCTTAGACACGATGCTGTTCACAAATATCCAGCACTCAGTTAGAGGTTTGTTTTCCAGCATGCGTCCCATCAGACCATGTTGTGGCAGTGATAACACAGACACAGCACTGTGCTTGCTGGGCAGGGACTCTCATGGTTTACCAATTGGAATGACCTTTCTTATTCCTGCCCAGCTCCGCCCCTTACTAATGCTTCCCACAGTTTTCTTTGCATATTCCAAATAGCGGCTCTATTATGAAAGATGACAGGCGCGGTCGGGAGGTGGCAAGATGTCAGCTTTGTGATCTACAGACTACAGGCACGGTAGTGGCATGTCAGCATTGTGATCCACCTTTCAGATGGCCATGACTGACAGGTAGACCGCGATCAATGGGTTCCTGACCCTGCTTTAGAGCCAAAGCTTCCCATGCTTTTTGCTTGTGCTAACTTCTATAATATGCATGTTCTAAGTTATGAAGACCATGGAACCATGCTACTCTATGCTATATAGAATAAGAGGGACAGGGTTCCATAGTCCTATCGTGTTTCTGTTGTGATACAGAATGCTGAATGAGTGTTGTCATGTTAGGACTAGACCTATAGTAATGGCAGAATCAAAAGATAAAAAAAAAAGCAAAAAAGTCTGAGAAAGGGGAAGTATTGTAGGCACTTTAACTAAGGACTGGTACACTGCAATTTATTTTTATTTTTTTTATTTTGGGGGGGGGGGGGTAAACCTGTAGATTATCTTCTTTACAGAAAACATAGTATTTTTGTAAACATTTATAAAAAATAAAAGTTGCTCTTAAATAAACATACATATTCAAGAATTGTGTTGTGCTATTTTACTTGTATGCCATGATTACAAGATCAGTTTGGCTGGTTCAATTTACTGTGTTGTGTTTACAGGTGTTGCATTTCATTAAGACATCCCTTGCCAACGCAATGGAATGGCCAATAAAGGGACATACACCATATTTAGTAATATAGAATGCCATTTATAGCAATTCAGCACTCCACAACCTAGCCACAGTTACCTTGTCTTGTGGTGGGCTGCAGTGCAGTTGCATGGGTAAGGCGTGCACAGGTCGTGTCATAAATGCATCTCCCTGCCTTTCAGTGTCTTCCTTCTCTGAGTTTACCCTGAGCCGCACAGCCCAGGGTACAATCCCAGCATGATTATGCGTTAAGATAAAGTAACTATCATGTCCATATGCAGGAGTTTTGTCATTTCAGCGAATCAAGATGGCTGAAGACTCTGAACCAGGAAAGATACCAGGTGAAGATGAAAGCACAGTTTACAAGGGGCACCATGGCTGTCCTATCGCTGGAAAAGGGCTTCTATGAGGTAAAAATGCCATAACGTGCAAATACATTCAGCATACTTGCACAAACTTGCAAAAAACTTTTTAGCAGTTTACTAAACCGAAGGGGAGAAAATAAGAGACGTTCATTGTTAGGGTTTATATACACTTTAACTATAAAGTCCATAAAGCAATGGCCTGCGTTAACCTATGAAAACGTATCAAAAATTTGCGTTCCTTAATTTACATGGGATAACATATTAGGAACGCTATCAATTATTACTACACACCATTTATGTACTATGCTACTAAACAGACCCAAATCTTTATGTAATTATCTTGTACCTTCTTTCTTTGTTGAATGGCGTTCAACTCCTCTGGTTTATAGCTCTGCAGATCATAGCTCTTCAGTTCTATTTCCACCTTGTCCAGCCACTGGCTCAGCTCTTCATGTGTTGAATGAAATTGTGTTGCAAGGTTTAATGCCTCTTCTAAGACTTTGTAAACTTTAGAACTCAGGTTTGTGATTTCTGAATATCTTGATTTGATCCCATCTAGTTTTTCCTGTATAATGACCACTTCATCACCTAATCAAAATTGAAACAATAAAGCATTAAATACAGTTTACTTAAAGTTTTTCCTTAATTAGCACAGCAATTAGCATTTTCTCATAATGCTAATGTTTTTGTCCAATTACATTGAGTATCCTTTTCTGTGCATGGCTGCTATCATAATGCTTTAGCCAGTTCTTTCATTGTTTCAAATTCTTCTTAATTTGGTTAACAGTTTTACTGCCCCTATAAGTAGCTTGTAAGATGAATCTCTGCAGAAGCGACAGTAAGGCCGGCCATGCACGGAGCAAATTTATTTCCTGCAACCACGGGAATCACTCCTGCTGGGCCATTGTCTTCTCCCAAAAGGGAAGTGGGGGAAGCAGTCCCCGCCCGGGGAAGACGTTGATTATTGCTAGCAGCCACTACTGATAATTGCAAGAGAATCTGACAGGCTGGTTTTACCCAAGTTGGTACACTCAGCCTGCCCATTAACAGTTCCTGCTGAAGCAGCTGCAATTTGAACCATGTATGGCCAGCCTAAGGGACTGAGTCGACATGCTTTTATTCTCGTCAAAGTCTGTGCAATGCAAAACCTGCCTGAGGGTCAACTGCAGGTCAAATACACCTGTCATTGAATTCTGAGTGATCTTAGAAGCATCACAAACTGTTGTCAAACTGATGCCATCAATGCAAGCCTACATCCTGTCACTAACATAGCTCCCAACTTAGTTGTCCCTGATTTAGAGGGACTGTCCCTGATTTGGAGCAATGTCCCCCTGTCCCTCTTTTCCCCTCATTTGTCCATCATTTTGGTCTGATCCATATAGTTGTATATAAAATGCACTTTTTATCTTTCAAAAAGTGTTTCCCAGTTATAAACCTTCCATCCAAATTCTAAATTGCTGCATTCATACATTTTAAAAGCTAATATAAAGGTATAGAAGTGGTAAAAAAAAAGCACTTGTGCATTTAATTAACTTTTTTGGGGGTTAATTCTTCTTTAGGGGGTGTGGCAGGGCATGTGTCCTATGCCTACATATGCTTGTTAGTAGGTGTCCCTCATTGCCATCTTAAAATGTTGTGAAGTATGTACTAATAGAACACTGAGTCCTATTATTCAAAATAATAATTTTGTAGGTTCGTTTTTTGTAGACTGCTAGTAATTACCCATAATAATAGCTTAACATGTCACTTACCGGTTGTCTGTTTAAGCAGTTCCAATCCATTCAGTATGGCCTGGTCCACATTTTGCTTCCTGAGCACAATATCTTCCTGAAGGAGCTGTAAAAGAGCATTTGAAATGTGATCATATATCAGTCTTCTGAAATGAATGGTGCCTATGTCTTAAAGGATCACTAAAGAATTTTTAATTTTTTTTTAATAACAAACATGTTATACTTACCTCCACTGTGCAGCTCGTTTTGCACACAGTGGCCCCGAACCTGGTCTTCTGGGGTCCCTCGGCGGCTGTCTCGGCTCCCCCCGCAAGGGCTCAACACCTTCATGCAAGCTTGCATGGTGTTGAGTGCTTGCGGGCGCACTCCCATGATACAGCCGGCGGCCATAGCCGCTCACTGTATCACTCCGCCCCGGCGCACCGCGTCATTGGATGTGATTGACAGCAGCACAAGCCAATGGCTGTGCTGCTTTCAATCAACCAATGAATGAGCCGGGAAGACGGCCGAGAAGCCTGCTCGTTCACAGCGTGGGACTTTCGAGGGAGTAAGTAATCGGGGAAGGGCTGCTAATACTCGGATGTTTTTTCACCTTAATGCATAGGATGCATTAAGATGAAAAAACATTTACCTTTACAACCCCTTTAAGCCTCGGTTCACACTATGAACCGCATATGAATCACACCGCATTCCTGTACAATTCACATGCAATTCAGAGTGGTGAAATTTTAGCCCATTCATTGCACCAAATTCCTTTATGTACCAATTTTGGAAGCGCACTGAAACTGGATCACATGGTCATTTTGTACGAAGCGATCCGGTGCAGGCACATACAACACTTTTGCGACCTGCGTTTGGGGTGACGTTAAGATTGCACTGACACCCACTGCAGATTGAAAGGGCAGTGCGATTTGAAGGCAGTGAGGAAAACGAACATGGATCGCAGGTTTCCTGCACCACATTCTAGTGTGAGCCTAGGCTAAATACAACTACTGTACAAGCAAAACTTTTTTTTTTTCAAATTTCGAGTTAGGAAGGCTAGTACTTTACTGACTCCTGTTTCCCTCTTGAGAAGATTTTTTCTCCCTTCCTGTTTAATTGTTGAGACAGGAAGTGAGGGGAAAACAAATTCATTTGCAAATGTGTGCAACTAAACCCCTGTTTTTAACGCATACTGTTAGACAGGTTAATTTGGTTGGTCGCAGTCTGGTTGGTAAGTCGAGCTTGGAAATTCTTTGGTTTTATTTGACTGGCATAAATATACTTACTAGTAGAATGGGGAAGGTTTTGACCCATACCAAGTTTTATTTGCAATCCCTTTTTCTGTTGGGAGAATTCCCCATTATTTTCTGTTTGGCCATTGAGGCAAAGACAATATTCAAAAGCACTAACCCTTCTCTGCTCTGTCCAATACTACAAAATAGTATGTCTGGAGTACACTTCAAGTACTTTAGTGCATCTGCAGTAACAATTGGAGGCACTTTTAATATATCTTTAGTCAAATTTAAACTTGAATGGTGTATAAAATAGAAGAGATATTAAACCAGTACCCAATTGCAAACAAGTGAATGCTACCCATGGCTACACAGATAATCCAACAGAGGTGAGAACCTATAGACACTAGTACATACTTAAAGTGGTACTAAACCCCCAACATGTTTTAATATATTGCAGTTTATCAATAATTAATTAGCGGTGGTTGCATTCGTTTTCTTTTTTTCCCTATTGTCCAGCCAGTAACACACTTCCTGTCTAGAGTGGCTTCATTCTGGATGGAGGAGCAACGGGTACACTTTTGGACAGCAGCATTGCCAATCTGGGGAGAGGGTAGTGTTAGATGCAGCAGCAGATTTAGATGGACTTGACAAAAAATTACTGCTAACACTTTTAGGCTTAATGTATACGGGACGTTTTACAACCTCTCCTCAACGATTTAACTTGACAGATAGTAAACAATGTTTAAAAACGTCCGTTTTGTTGCGTTTGCATTTAGGAGAGTTTAGGAAAAAATGCAAATGGTCAAATATGTATCTTCATTAAAAACGCCTAAAAAACTAAATGCGAGTTACCACGTTTTCATGTGTTTACAAGCTTTAGCGTTTCAAATGCCTCTGAACATCCGTTCTGAATGCATTTTTTGCTTTACAAAAAATGCTTCTGAACTCAACTGCCTAGAAACGACTATAAAGACCCTGTGTACATGTACTGATAAGATAACATAGAGGAGAGTTTAGGGGCAGCTGAAATAAAATTTCCAACTGCTCCTAAACATCCGTTTACCAGGAGAAGTGTACATGAAGCCTAACAGTTTTTATTTTTCTTGAAAGGTTTTACATAAAGGTTTTATTATGAATAAAAGCTAATCGTTGTAAGCACCCCTGTCCGTGTTATATGGTGTATCTCAACCTTCTAACTGGCACTTCTGCTGGATGATCCTACCCAGTCTCTTAGATCTCCTCTTAGATCTCCTGAAAAGTAGGCCTTATCAAATCATATCAGTGATAGTGGGACAAATACCACATCCTGATTCACTTGCCCACCTTTCTATACATCTAAAAACTGGGGCCCACTACTGGTACACATAGGTCCATATAACCTTCTTTCATATCCATAGGAATAACCCCACTTGGGGCTTACAATCCTGTTGGATTGTTTATATTGTAGCCCATTGATCCAGGGTTCAGATTGCGCATATACTTCTCAGTTTTTGTACTTAGTTTTTGTGTTGGAACAATACAAAGTCACACATTTTGCACAACAGTGGCTTTAATGTGTACTATAAAGAATAAAAAAAAAAGACAGATTTACTGGTTGGGTCACCAGGTGAAAATAAAGGGAAAATAGGCTAAAACTAATGCAACCACAGCAAGTATTGGTAAGCTTTAATATATTGCACCTTTGTTTTTGGGTTTAATACTGCTGTAGTCAATTTTGCTACAGTACCCACCTTTAGATAAGATTCCAAGCTTCAACAAAAAAAATAAATAAGACCTGGTCCTAAGTAATCTGTTTGTTGTACAATTTATATTAGTTTCACTTTAACTGGAAAGAATCTCAATCTACCCAAATGTATGTTTTATATACGCCAGTTAATGTATAACATCTCTTTCTTCTCAGCAAGCCTGTTAAAATGGATTGTACTGTATATATGGTGCTAAAAAAAATAAAAAAAATAAAAAGTGTAAATCAAATGATGATGAACATAAAGAGAACATGAAACATAAATGAAAAAATGTAAAATACCAGCAATTCAGTGTGCTGCCTTGTGAGTACATCTGTACTGTAATCTTGAACTGACAGTTTGCTCAGCTTGTCAAGTACTTCAGTCAGCCAGTTCATCAGCTCAACCTCATCATCGCCAAATATCTGAGCATTGCAGTGTGCCTGCTGTAGAAGTTCACTTCTCCTGCTACTTCTCTCTTGGATCTCCATGTGCCGTGTCTGTAAGAGATCTAATTTTTCCTGAACCATCTCCTTCTCTTCTCTGGAACTCAGCGCCTTTAAAGACTTGCCAATGCTCAGAGATTGGTGCAATAGTGAATTGTGAGCTGTAATGTCGTCTTGCAGTGCCTAAATAAGGAGGGTGAATCCACCAAAAGAAAAAAAAGGAGGAAAATATGGCCAAATGAAATAAACACAAAATGATAAAGATGGAACATAAAAATCAATCAGCGTGTTGTTAGTTTAATCAGGCAGTGAGAAAGGAAGAGATGAGCTTCATAGCTGACTTGTCAAAACAATTAGCACTTTCTGAGGTTAACATTCTTCAGGTGAAGTCTTTTAGTGAGAAAGTTTTCAAAGTGAAAAAGCAGAACAAAGTTAGTCAGATAAAAGTACAAGCATGCAAAGCTACTTGAAGCACTAACTTTTTTTTCAGGCTATAATAAAGATATTTGCTAATCACACAACGAGACCTTATGCACATGAGGCATGCAGCGTAAACTGCTGGTGTACACAGCTAATGAACTTCATAGTACTGAATAACTGTACGCAGGCTTAATCTGCTGCTTCAATAAATCTGCACATAGTAAGGCCGTACTGTCATCGACCATGGTTGTACAGATGCATGCGCAGATTTGCACAAGTAGCCACGTAAACATGTGTACAGACATTTATTACTATGAAAGCAGCAGCTGTGTATCGCAAACGTAGAAACATTCTAGAAAAACAAAAAAGTGTTCATGCGTGAGGTCTAAAGCCCTGGTTGATCACACTGCAACAGCAATTAAATTGTATGTTTACTGAAAAAATGAAAATGTAAACCAACTCCAAATATCCTGGCCACCCCCTAGACGCCACTTTACATAGCGGGCGTGATGCCCCATGAGGCTGTTGCAGCAGTCTTTACACTCTGCAATACACAAGTAAGTATGCATTATAATTGCTCACAATGGCAGTTCCTCATTGTTCAGCACAGCCACATGACCATGCTAACCAATGGGAAACGCATCTGAGGATTCTTCTTCTAGTAAGATGTCCCATAAGAAAGAAACTATTCTCAACAGTCAGCGCAGTTACATAGTATAGCTCACCGAGCAATAATGTTTGCCATTGCAAGCTTTGTGATGGCTTATGAATCCTGTGCTGTGTATTGTGGTGTATGGTCTGCTACACTGGCGGCACGGGGCATCACTGTGCAATGGATTCTAAAGGGGTGGCTAGGATACCTGGCGTTAGTTCACCTTTCCTGTTTTCATGAAGGTGAACTATGAAAATATCTTATCACATACAATAAGTACTGAAAATGCTACATGAGCATTTCTTTAAGTGCTGCGGGTCAATGAATCAGGGTCTAATGCCGAGTACACACGATCAGGCCAAATCAAATCGGAACTCCAAAGGAATTCCATCGGGAAAAAATAGAACATGATCTATATCTAAACTCCGATGTAATTCATCAGAATTTTCGATGAAAAAACTCAGATGGGGCTACACACGATCGGAAAATCAGATGGAAAAAGTCCATCTGACTTTTTCCATCGGAAATTCCAATCGTGTGTAGGGGCATTAGAGTCAATTACGAGTCACACACTATGAAATTACACTTTGTGTACCCATATGTCTCAAATCTACTGAATCAGAAACACAGAGGTAGATTTACTAAACTGGTACACTCAGAATCTGGTGCAGCTATATATGGTAGCCAGTCAGCTTCTAATTTGAACTTCTATTCGAATTTCAGCAATTAAGCTTTGGCAATAAAACCTGGAAGCAAATTGGTTTCTACAAAGAGCTGCACAAGATTTTGCACTCTTCAATTTTACTAAATAACCCCCATAGTATCTTTCCTGGAAGCTCTAATGCCAGATCCTTGATGCAATTCCAGTATATGCCATACATTCACTGATTAGTCACCATCAGTGTCTTGATGACATACACACAAACATTGAAAAAAGAAGAAAGAAGAGAATTACAGTTTGAGTTCTATGTTCTTAGGGACAGTACTGGAACTGCTGCATCTCTTTTTGTGTATACCTTCTTTATGGTTACTGAAATCGCTATGTAAAAAGTATTTTTCAATATCTTTGTCCATCTCCTTTTTCATTTGATGATGCTGAATTTTTTTATTACACAAATGCAATCTCAGAACATGCTACCTAACACCAGGTATAAAAGCAGAAATACTCATAACATCTCTACAAGGGTACACAAGTGAACTTAATAGTGCGTCAGAGTTCATAAATGTTTTATATTAAATAAAAAAAAATATATTTTAACAATTCTGGTCTAAACCAATTGTGCACACTTTTTTAAAAAAAAAAGGTCTATTCTTTCAAAATTTAAAAACTAAAAGCTAGTGCTTCAATATCAAGATTATAAGGAGAACCAAGAAAAAACTTTTGAACGTAGTCTTTCTTACTTTGTGCTGAGCAATCTGCTCCTGGAGTTTGGATGTCTGTGTACCAATAGGTTCTGCATTGGCAAGCTTCTTTTCTGTGTTGCTGAGCCACTCAGACAGAGGTTCCAAGGTGTCATGGAACTGTTCTGCTACAATCAATATACCTTCCAGCTGATGATTCCTATAGGTGATAACATCAATGTATGATATTTCATCATTATATCATTTTAGCCATTATATATTATTTTTCTAAAAGGAAATCGTGCAATCAGACTGTAATGTGAGTGGTGAGTGGTCAGCTTTAGGTAATACCACAATAGTCCTAAGCTGTAGTTGCTAAATATTATAGCATTTTTAATAAAAAAATAAATAAAATTTGAAGAAAGATATGATCAGGCAGTACAGTCATGGTGGTAAACTAAGTTGCATCCGGTAATGCAGTGCTCCATCTTCTCTATAAAGACAAATAATAAGGTTGTGTTGTAATTACATTGAGGGATTCTAATGACTTCACCGGAGCAAAGAGAAAAGCCAGAGCCACAACATGTAATTACATAGTTAAATAAACAGTTTTGGGCGGATTCAACATATTATTATTCTAGGAAAAGCATGCATTGGCTTCAGCTTCTCGACAGTTTCTCTTCTGCACTTATGAACTTGTCTGCCGCTTCCTTCACTTTATTGTTATCATTACTTTGGCTCTCTATGCAATAATATATTGAAATTTTTAACTGATGTATATTGGAGTACAGCAGAAGTTCATAAACATTAATACATAGATATGAAAGTGGAATTACCATGACTTATTCTAAGATTAGTAAGGCTGTATAAAATATTACTCTGAAATATTTAATAATATGAAATATGTGCTGTGTTTAAATATTATGTCAGTCAATGCTGGGTCATAAGGCAGCTCGGGGAAAGACTAGAAATGTGCAAAAAGCTCTTTGGCTCATCCTGAAAAAGTAAACAACAGACCCCAATAGTATATATGCGACAGCCTGGCTTACTTCCCTGTGCGCCTGGTGCAACAATCTCAGATAGTTTCAATAAAGATGAATCTTCTCCAATGAAAACCACTACAAAACATGAGCCCCGTGTATCCATATACTTAACTATAGTAAAGAATTGTATCTTGGAGTGGCTTTTCAAGAATGTACTAAAACATATGTATTAATATTTTCCTCTATATTTGTCTTATTTGCATTAAAAGAGTTGTTAATTCTTATATATACCCAGTGAAGTTACTAGTCTCAGGTGATACATAGAGATTAAATAAATCCTCCTACATAAGTTGTACCTGTTTATGTAAAGCCCTATCTCCTCTACAACCATTCACAGTACATAGATAAAAGGCTGTTCTGAGCTTCCAGAAGGCAGGGGTCGGGGATCTGATGCCACACACTTCACAGAAAAAAGCAGAACATTGAGTGTAATCTGAGACCTGAGTGGAGAGAATGGACAGATTCCCTCTACACCAGGGGTGTCAAACTCAATTTCATTGAGGGCCGCATCAGCAATATGATTGCCCTCAAAAGGGCCAGTTGTATCTGTAAGATTAGATGTCCAGCGCATCCCCTCCCCTTACATTAGATGTTAAGAGCCATCAGAAGTTGAGTCCCCCAGTCTCCCTTACATCACAGTGCACCCCCTTTCTTTAAGCTGCTGCTAGGAAGAAGCTGGATGCATTGCTTAAAAGCAGAAAGTAAGGGTATTGAGGAGGACCAGAGGAAGGCGAGGGCCACATAAAGTGCTGGATTTGGTCGGTAGGCCTTGTGCTCTACACAGTCTCATAGGGAAACATGCACAGCTGAGGCTGTTGATCACCTGCTGGGTGACAGGGGGGGGGGGGCATCTCCCAGAATTGTCTGATACTGGCATAGACTATAGACTGTCAAAAGTGACTCATGCAGATAGCAAAGGAATGAGTGAGGAGACAGAAGTCACACTCAAAGCTATGGATAGAGGCAAGGACACACTATAGAAGGACATGCGTTGCTCATTTTTCATTTCAGAGTTTTACAACTACTTTAGCTATAATAAGTTTGGTCAATTTTATTTTGTTTTAATTTAGTACGTTTTCCAACTAGAGATTTACATATACAGTATGAAAGCTTTGTTTTACAAATACACATTAACTGCTTGCCGACTGGCTCACGCACTTATACGTCGGCAGAATGGCACGGCTGCGCAAAGCAACGTATATATATGTCACTTTAAAATTTGCATCATGCGGGCGCATGCATGCCGCCCCTGCCGCAAGCTCTGTGACTGTGCCCGCGGGAACCTCGAACTCGATGTTTGCCGGTGTCCCGCAATCGTGTCACGGAGCTGCAGAACAGGGGGATGCCTGTGTAAACAAGGAATTTCCCTGTTCTGCCTTGTGACAAGACATTGATCTACTGCTCCTTGTCATTGGGAGCAGTGATCAATATCGTGTCACTGGTAGCCCAGCCCCCACACAGTTAGAATCACTCCCTAGTGTCCTAAACCCTTCCTCGCCCCCTAGTGGTTAACCCCTTTTCTGCCAGTGCCATTTTCACAGTAATCAGTGCATTTTTAAAGCACCGATCGCTGTATAAATGACAATGGTCGCAAAATAGCATCAAAAGTGTCCGCTATAATGTCGCAGTCACGATAAAAATCACAGATCTCCGCCATTACTAATAAAAAAAAATATTATAAAAATGGCATCAAACTATCCCCTATATTGTAGACACTATAACTTTTGCGCAAACAAATCAATATACGCTTATTGCGATTTTCTTTACCAAAAATATGTAAAAAAATACATATTGGCCTAAACTGTGGAAAACAAATGTTATATACTTTTTTGGGGATATTTATTATAGCAAAATGTAAAAAATAATGCTTCATTTTTTTAAATTGTCGCTCTTTTTTTGTTTATAGCGCAAAAAATAACCACAGAGGTGATCAAATACTACCAAAAGAAAGCACTTGTCAGGAAAGGTTCCTTCCGCTGGTGACACTGCCTGATATTTGGCGTGCAGTACTATGGTTCACCAGCAGGTGTCTCCTTGCAGTCTGGAACTGCCAGGGGAGCTCTCCCCTGGTAGTGGTATTATGTGATCTTTGGGCCGCAGTACTGGCGTCCACCAGTGGGGGGTTCCTGGCAGTGTGGGGCCGACATCTTCCAGAAGCCATACCAGCGATGTGACCTGATTAATACTGAAAGGGGGAGAAAAATCATCGTGGCCCTCTGGGATGCAAGGCAAAGCCAGCTCTGTGCAGATTTGAATTAAAGGCTAAACATCCCCAAACAGTATGCAGCCCTGATCACCCCAGGAGTGAGCAAAACAAAGGATTTCTAGCAGCTGATCACTGGTCCACTCTTTCAGTGTCTGGCGGAGATATACATTACTCTCCGACGCCAGCAGAGCATAATAACGAATCACATCCAAATTAATTTTAGCAAAGCAACCTGAACCAAGATGGTTCCTCTGAGCAGCCACTTCTGGTCGGGGATGGCCTTGGTATACTGTCACGTATCAGATAAGACCAGAACTGTGTGGACTGCAACAGAGGAAACCCAGACGTATTTAAGTGAAATATGATAATTTATTAAACATAAGTGAAATAATATAAAAATAGCAACCTCCAATACCACACTGTGCACAACAACCAATACCAACAGAAGCCACAAATAACAACAGTAAGAGACCAATATGTACAGGTAATGGGGAAACCAGAATCATAACAGGGCCAGGCCACCTCAATGAGAGGTCAGCAGCTGGGGAAAGGGAAAACAAACAGGACAAGGAGAGGACGGATGGATCACAGGGGGGACAGGTACAGGTACAAGGCTCAGGGTTCAGGATTCCAGGTTCAGGTAACAGACAGGATCAGGATCGGGTAAAGATGCAGAGCTGGTCAGGGCGCATGGAGAGATACCAAGGCAAAGTCTAATTGTCACTGCCGGTATTTGTACACATCTCCTGCAATCAGTCTCAGGTGACGCCTAATCGCAGGAGATGTCGGCCCCACACTGCCAGGAACCCCCCGCTGGTGGACGCCGGTACTGCGGCCCAAAGATCACATAATACCACCACCAGGGGAGAACTCCCCTGGCAGTTCCAGACTGCCAGGAGACACCTGCTGGTGGACCACAGTACTGCACGCCAAATATCAGGCAGTGTCACCAGCGGAAGGAACCTTTCCTGACAGCTCTATTTGTGGGAAAAAAGGACATCAATTTTGTTTGGGTACAATGTCGCATCGACCGCGCAATTGTCAGTTAAAGCGTGCAGTGCCGAATCGCAAAAAATTGCCTGGTCATTCAGCAGCCAGTTCTTCCGGGGATGAAGTGGCTAAATTAAGGGGTGCACATCCATGGTTTTCTACAAACTGAGCATAGCAGAAGCTGTTTCCTTTCAGACACTCTGTCTTTAAAATGCTTGTAGTGAACCATCTCAACAAGCAGCCAGACAGAGCTAGGGAGGGGGGGGGGGGTCATCGTTCTTTATCATTCACTTGTGTGTGAACATGTCGGCATCCATTAAACCAATGCTTTGCCCATTCAGCACAATACCATGGATTCACTTAAATGCCACCCCTCCCAGCTAAACATAGTCACTTTCATTTTACCTTCCCTACATTCTTCTACCCCAGCTGTATATTGAATCCAGATTTAGGCTCTAAGCTGTGACAGAGGTAAGCACTCTCTTCTTACCCTCTTTGGCAAGAGGCTGAGTGGCCAATAACCATGCTGTCAAATGGACAGAAGGGAATCTTCAAAATCTCCCAATAACTGAATGTATGGGTACTTCTTATTACCCCTGGTGGATAGACAGAGAAATAGGTAGGTGAAGATAAGTGGAGCTACAAAGGTTAGCATTCTAGTCAACTTGCTAGCTTGACAAGCAAATACAAAATATTCTCATATTTCATATTTACCTGGCTAAAAAATAAATAAAAATAAAGTTCTTATGTGGTGCATTAAAACACACCTGGATTGCACTTGGTGACACCGCCCCCCTGTGACGGCACCGACTCAGCATGCATCAGTCAGTGACGCTACAGGGGGGTCACTTGGTGACATCGCCGGGTGACCCTATCCCTTAGCTATCTAAGAACTGTCAGAGGGCGGAGCAGGCAGATGGCAGGTGCCCTCGGCGCGAGCAGAGATTTGTTTTTATCAGGTCAGCGGTGGGGGCAGGTGTCGTGATTGACAATGGATCTACACCAGGGCATATTATTTAGTGGTTGTCAGAAACTGTCTTTTTGTTTTTATTTCTTTTTGACACTTTTTTTGGGCAAAGGAGTAGAGGTACAATGTACCCTATACTCATTCAGATGGGGGGGCTTGGATCTGGGGGCCCCCTTGTTAAAGGGGGCTTCCAGATTCCGATAAGACCCCTGCCCATAGACCCCCACAACCACTGGCCAGGATTGTGGGGAAGAGGCCCTTGTCTCCATCCCTTGCCCCAAAGCACCCCTCCCCCATTTTGAGGGCCTGTGGCCTGGTATGGTTCACGGGGGGCTCACTTGTTCATCCCCTTTCCTGACCTGTCATACGGTTCAAAACACATCCAAATTGCATATATGTGAACGGAGCCTAAAGATATGAGAAACTAGAAGGTGATTTTGCCCAGAGTGTTTCTATTCAGTCCTATGATATCTCTAGTATTCCTTAAGGGTGATCACTGATCACTTGATTTTTGGGGAAAATCTTATCTAGAATTGAGTGACATCTTTTAGGTATTTTCTGATAACATTTGGCATAGTTCCCATAAATGTACCAGTGCCTCCACTGAACATGGATCTTTTGGGATGCCATAACCTCATGACAAAACTATTTTAGGTTCACCACTTTGTGAATACAGAAACATTCCAAGCAACACAACATTACATTAGGAGAATTTAGTCCCTTTTGTAAATTATCAGACTTTTTAAGGGTAAAATATACTATAATAAAAGTTGTCAGCAACGTCTGCTAACACCAAAAGCATCAATCACACAGCAGACAGACAGTGCCATTAACAAATATTGCTAAGAACAACCATGTATGTACTGTAGCAGACACCAGATGGGTTTAATCTGCAACTTAATCCTATAGGTGCGCTTAGCAAAGGAGTTTCAACACTCAATGTTTACTCTGAATGGTACATTTAACATTTCATTTACTCTTTATTAAAGCAACACTAGGAAAAGGAAGTACTAAACTGCATACATCAGAAAAAGAGTATTATAAAGCTTGGGTCAAAGCAATAAGTTATATATAGTCACTTATGTTAATATTTGGCAGTGTAGATTTATGAAAAAAAGAGCAATTATAATGATATTATGTGCATAGTGCAAAATGATATTAAAACAGAACTAAGAGCATGTAGTTTTCTTATTTTTTTATTTCTTTAATAAAAAGTTACACTTAATGAGGTTTATGGCGCATCTGGATCCCTGCTCTGTGCTGTAAAATTCATACTTCTAGTTATGCCGGATAATCACTTTACTTCTGTCCCAAGAATTGAGAGTAATGTTATTGAACCAGCCTCCCCCTTGTCCATTCTCAAGATTTGTAGTATGTTAACTATTCACAGAATGCAAGGTGTTCTGTGAAGGGACAAGGGGAGAGTGAAATGGATACATGACACTCACTTCCCTGTATGAGAGCCTCAACTCTCATAGACACAGTAGGCAAGAAGTACATTGATAGCTGTACTATCTGGAATGAATACAAGTATGAAGTTTACACCACAGAGCAGCGATCCAGGCATGCCATAACCCTCATTAAATTAAACTTTTTTTTAATACACCAGAAATGACAAATACCTCTTTGCCTTGAGTTCTATTGTAAGCTGATTTTATTCCTAGGCTAGTATGTAGGTCTTTGTGGAATGCGAATAAGGGGATATTGGTATGACTATAGCTCTTCATGCCCATAAGACTACAGAATCTGGTACAAAGTTCCAAATACCTGAGTGTCAATGCTAGTGTGTCTGTAACAATGCATCACATACCACTAGCAATGTGCACAATGAAAAAAGGTACTTTGCTTCGGATTCATTTAGTAAAGGGGTTGTAAAGTCAGAAGGTTTTTTATCTTAATGCATTAAGATAAAAAGCCTTCTGTGTGCAGCAGCCCTCCCCCTTTGGCCCCCCTTATATTTACCGGAGCCCCATCTCTGTCCAGCGATGTCCACGAGTGTCTTAGCCATCCGGCAATACTCTCCCTCCTGATTGGCTGAGACACCCGCTGCTGTAAAAGTCAGTTAGCCAATAGGGAGAGAGAGGGGATGGGGCCGAGCCACAGCTCCCTGACTGAATGGACACATGGAGCTGCTGCTTGCTGCGGGGGCACTTGAGTAAAAGGAGGTGCCAGGAGCATCAAAGAGGGATCCGAGAAGAGAAGGATCGGGGCTTCTCTGTGCAAATCCACTGCACCAGAGCAGGTAAGTATAACATGTTTGTTATTTTTATAGAAAACAAAATTGACATTACAATCACTTTAAGTAAATAATTTTGTTTCATCATATTTGTTTTATTAGAAAGACTAGTTTTGGAATTAATTTCATATATTCAGATTAATTTCATATCTTGGGATTAGTTTTGTATATTTGTTGTTCCAAATTGATTTGTAATTTTGGAAGTCATTTTGGAAGATTGGCTATATTTGTTTTAACGTGTTAATTTGTTATTGCGGCAGATTACTTATGCACTCTAAAGCCTCGTACACACGACCGAGGAACTCGACGGGCGAAACACATCGTTTTCCTCGTCGAGTTCCTTGTTAGGCTGTCGAGGAACTCGACAAGGCAAGTTTCTCCATTCCCGTCGAGGAAATAGAGAACTTGCTCTCTTTTTGGCTCGTCGAGTTTCTCGACAGTTTCCTCAACGAAAATGTACACACGACCGGTTTCCTCGGCAAAAAAATATCTCCCAGCAAATTTCTTGCTGGTTTTTGCCGAGAAACTCGTCGTGTGTATGAGGCCTGAGTCATCCCTGCTAGTCCAACCCACAAAGAAAAATTAAATGAGCTGATTGGACGATATGAACTTGAGTCGCATGCATCCGAAGGTAACAAACAAAATAAAATGAATTTTGGATCAATTTGTTATGGTATGATTCAGAGTTTCTGATGGATCCACCTCCATTCAACCCAAACCCAATAAGTAGGAATCATCATCTTATTTCCCTTACTGTATTTATTGCAATAAGCTTCCATTTCATATGTAGTAATTTTTATAATAATGAAAAATGTTAATGAAATGGATCCGAATCAATTATGTAGTTATGTTATTTCAGAAGCTTCGAACAAAAAGGGAAACTATTGCATCATGTTATCCAAATGAAACAAATAAATACAAATTAATATGTTGTTTTGTTATTATTTATTTATGATTTCTTGGATTTCATTACTATTGTGATTCTTTGAATGATGAAAATTTTGCCCAAATTTCAAATTTGTAACTAAACAAATTGCACATGTCTACAATACCACTAGAAAGCCAAAGCTGATAGCCTGGTGTATATCACAGAATGCATTTCTAAGTTCCAAAGTGCAAAGCACAGGGTAGGTACCGGTATGTAGTAATCAAGGACATACACTCTACATTCTGTTTTCTTTTTCAGAACTGCACTGTTCAACTGATGTTCTCTTATGTTTCATATTTTCATGAGTTGATGTCAGAATGTTTTAATGTACAGGTATTTTAACAGTGTTAGTCATACCGTATTTCAGCTTTCTTCAGCAACTCATCCCACCGATGCTCCAGGGTACTGAGCTGCTTCAAGATCTTGTCTTTATCTGTTTGGTCAGCAGTAGCAGCAATCTTTCCCCCCTCTCGTTTAATAACATCAATGGTTGGCTTTCGGTCATCAAGTAGTCTTTGTAGCAGCTGGTAACAAAATAAGAATGATTTAATACTTTATCGGGATGGCAGCGCATACAGATTCAAACTGTTTAAAAGGAAACTGAAAACAGTTAATGTCTTTAGGCTGATGATTTATCTCTATTGATTTGCTCTACATAGAATCTTGATTTTAAAAATACACATTAGTTACAGGGCACATCCATAATCATGGACCATCTGCTGGCTGAATGTGAAAATATAAAATATGTGTATGCTATACAGTATATCATATTTACTTGACCATAAAATGAATTAAAAGAATACAGTGTATACTTTTAAAAATCCTTAACCAGTTAGCAACCGCCCTATAGACGAAATACGTCTACAAGGCGGTTGCTTAACTCTGGGAGGGCGTCAATGTACGTCCTCCCAGAGTCGCGCTCCCGCGCGCCCTGTGGGGCGCGCACACGGGAGTCTCCGTGACCGCCGGGTCCTCCGGACCCGGCTGATCACGGATCACGGTAAATCGCCGCTGATAGCAGCGATTTACCACGTGATCGCTCCGTCCAATGACAGAGCGATCACTAGTAAAGAAACAGGCGTCATGTGATGACGCCGGTTCCTCCCTCTCCTCTCTGTACCGAACGGTACAGTGTGAGAGATGAGAGGGGAGAGAGCGCATGCAGCAGCAGCTGCTGCGGGCTGGATCTGTGACACATGCAGTCACAGATCCAGCCATCCCTCCCTGTGCAATACTCTGCAATGCCCCCATACTCTGCAATGCCCCCATACTCTGCAATTATGCCCCCATACTCTGCAATTATGCCCCCATACTCTGCAATTATGCCCCCATACTGTGCAATTATGCCCCCATACTGTGCAATTATGCCCCCATACTCTGCAATGCCCCAAAATACTCTGCAATACACCGCAATACTCCGCAATGCCCCGCAATACTCCGCAATGCCCCGCAATACTCCGCAATGCCCCGCAATACTCCGCAATACCCCGCAATACTCCGCAATACTCCGCAATACCCCGCAATACCCCGCAATACCCTGCAATACTCAGCAATACCCCACAATACCCCGCAATACTCTGCAATACCCCACAATACCCCACAATACCCCGCAATACTCCGCAATACCCCGCAATACTCCGCAATACCCTGCAATACCACACAATACTCTACAATACCCCACAATACTCTACAATACCCCACAATACTCTGCAATACCCCACAATACTCCACAATACCCTGCAACGTCGCCTATGGGGATTTTTAAGTAGCAAAGTTTGGCGCCATTCCACAAGCGTGTGCAATTTTGAAGGGTGACATGTTGGGTATCTATTTACTCGGCGTAACTTCATCTTTCACATTTAAGCAAAAGAATGAAGAAAAAATACTAAATTTGCCAAATTTTATAACAGAAACAAAGAAAAATTATTTTTTTTTACTGAATTTTCAGTCTTTTTTCTCTTATAGCGCAAAAAATAAAAAACCCAACGGTGATTAAATACCACCAAAAGAAAGCTCTATTTGTGTGAAAAAAAGGACGAAAATTTCATTTGGGTACAGTGTTGTTTGACTGAGTAATTGTCATTCAAATTGTGAGAGCACCGAAAGCTGAAAATTGGTCTGGTTATTAAGGGGGTTTACGTGCCCAGTGGTCAAGTGGTTAAAGTGGACCTGAAGACAAAAAGTAAAGATTTGTTACGTTATAGGTAACATCTAGAAGTTAATTGTGCCTAAGCTGTACCCTAAAAAAAATGTCCCTTTAGTCTTGAATTAATCTTAAAAAACAGCAGGCAGGCCAGGCACTCATGTACTAGCATCTGCAGATGTGGAGTGAGATTGGTGATATTGATACTGTGCCAATCACTGTTTCTTGCTGGAGATTTTGACATTGGGAAGCAGAACCTTGGCCCTACCAAGATGGTCACCTCCACACAGAGACACAGTGCAGAACTAGGCATGGTCAGTAATGGGGAATGATCAGCTGAAGGGAGACCACAGGCAATAATGGTGATTAGTCCTTTGCCCTCTTCTCCCATTTTATTTGACAGTTTGCAGAGTTTAGTTAATTTTTTTAAGACAATACCCTTAAAAAGCGGATTTTTTTAGTAATACATACAGACAACATCTATCTGAAAGGTTAAAGTACACTTGTATCTAGGCTATGAACGCTGAAGTGTTTACATATTCTTAACAAGCAGTAAAAGAGCTCTAAAACCAGACATCCTAACTGTTTGTAAGGTGAAGTAAATAATTTGTAGGCCTAATGCGCATGGATGTTTATCAGCCCCTGTGTGCTGAGTCATAAAATCCCTATGGCTGTTCATAGCTTTGCATTGGTAATTGCATCAAAATCGCATTTAACCACGCATGCCTTTGGGGAGAAGTGTTACAAAAACGCCAATGCATATACAGCCATTCACTTGCAGTAACACCTACATGTGGCACATGAAACAGAAAAACTGGAGCGTGGGATCCAAGTTAGAATACAATTATTTTTTAGCAAAAATGTTTAGTAAACTTACAGAGAAATTCTGATAGATCAGCGTGGGAAGCAAAAAGCACCAGGACAGAAACATAACCAGGTTGAGATGAAGTAGCAGCAACTTCTGATCTAATAGTTGGCATACAGGGATCTTGCTCTGATAGCTGTCAAACGAAGTGCCAATGGACAGTGTCCTCAACCACTAGCTGTTGCCTTGTGGTAACCTCTATGTGAAGGGCATGGGGGGGCAGTATTGTTTTGAAGTACAACTCCTCCTTTATATGTGCTATACATTTTTGCTAATAAATCATTTGCTTTTATTCTAAATTGGATCCCGTGCTCCAGTTTTACTGTTTGAGCTGTACTGGATCACCCAGGATCCCTTTGTGGAAGATGCCGTTTCCTATTACCCCCATGATTTTTGGTTCACTTGTGAACTTGATGGAACTTTTGGTGCCATTGATTCTGGATTGTGACTCTGGGAATTGTGGTGCGCTATGGTGGTTTGTGTACGTGTGGGGGTGAGATTAAGAATTATTGGTAGTCCTGCGTGTCTTCTAAAGTGCAGCACATTTCTCTATGGGGCGGAAATGGGCACAATTTTGCATGTGTTCTCCAACCATATAGATCTGAACCTAGGGTAAAGTTGGGTTTCAGTGAAAGACTCCTTTCACATGGGCTGACCGAGTTCAGCCTGAAAAACTCACATCGGACCATCCATTGCCCTCTATGGAGTGGCGAGTGTCAACGGACTCATATCCACACAGACACAGGACCGCATGTCCCTTTACACCCGCTGACATCTGATCTGATCCTATCTGCCAAAAATAGATGGATGGGGGATCTGTTCCCCATCCGCTTGGTGTATCAGATCAGATGGCCGTCGGGTGTAAACGGACAGGTGGTCTGTTTACATTTGACCGCCCATAGAGAACAGCAGGCTGTGTCTGCTCTGCATAAGCGGAGGGGACACATACAGTAGGTGAACCCGATTTTGTGTCAATCTCGCTCTCTTTCTCGGCGAGATTGAGCACCTACGAGCCCCATCGTGGGAGCCAGTGCCGAGCTGGCTTGCCGCGATGGAGACAGAGCCGTCATAGAAGCGACGGGAGATCCGACTTGGATTCCCGCCAATTCTACACGTGTGCGGCGTTTGTTATGAATCCTGAGGGGGAAGTCCCCGCCGGATTTTAAATAAAAATCCGGCATGGGTCCCCCCCTCAGGAGCATACCGGGCCCTTAGGTCTGTTATGGGTTGTAAGGAGAGCCCCCCTACGCCGAAAAAAACGGCGTAGGGGGTCCCCCTACGATCCATACCAGACCCGTATCCAAAGCACGCTACCCGGCCAGCCAGGAAGGGAGTGGGGACGAGCGAGCGCCCCCCCCCCCCTCCTGAGCCGTACCAGGCTGCATGCCCTCAACATGGGGGGGTTGGGTGCTCTGGGGCAGGGGGGCGCACTGCGGCCCCCCCACCTCAGAGCACCCTGTCCCCATGTTGATGAGGACAGGGCCCCTTCCCGACAACCCTGGCCGTTGGTTGTCGGGGTATGCGGGCGGGAGGCTTATCGGAATCTGGGAGCCCCCTTTAATAAGGGGGCCCCCAGATACCGGCCCCCCACCCTAAGTGAATGAGTATGGGGTACATCGTACCCCTACCCATTCACCTGCAAGAAAAGTGGTAAAAACACAAATAAACCACACAGTGTATTAAAATATTTTATTAGTCTGCTCCGGAGGCCGCCCCCTGTCTTCTTTATTAGCTCTTTTACCAGGGGGGGATTCTTCTTTGACGTCTTCGGGTGGGTGGGGGCCGCCGTCTGGTTCTCTTCCACCGCCGGGGGGGGTGGCTTTTAAAAAAGCGTGGGTAGGTATCACATGGGTAGGTACAGAGCATGATGGGACTGTGAGGCCTATATAGGTCCGATGCAAGGCGCGCATCCGTCATTTCAGCGAGGAGGACCGGCGAGTCAACATCGGGAGAAGAAGAGAAGTGAAGAACATGACGTCACAGCGCGGAAGAAGACGTACAGCACGGAAGAAGGGACCGGACTGCGAGACGAAGAACCGGGGTGCGACGAGTCAACAGCGGAGAGCGGCGAGACCCCCCGGATAGCGGAGAAGACCCGTCGGGATAGCGGAAGAAGAAGAGCCCCGCCGAAGACGCCGGAGGAAACCCGCCGGGGGGGTGGGGGCTTTTTTAAAAGCCACCCCCCCCGGCGGTGGAAGAGAACCAGACGGCGGCCCCCACCCACCCGAAGACGTCAAAGAAGAATCCCCCCCTGGTAAAAGAGCTAATAAAGAAGACAGGGGGCGGCCTCCGGAGCAGACTAATAAAATATTTTAATACACTGTGTGGTTTATTTGTGTTTTTACCACTTTTCTTGCAGGTGAATGGGTAGGGGTACGATGTACCCCATACTCATTCACTTAGGGTGGGGGGCCGGTATCTGGGGGCCCCCTTATTAAAGGGGGCTCCCAGATTCCGATAAGCCTCCCGCCCGCATACCCCGACAACCAACGGCCAGGGTTGTCGGGAAGGGGCCCTGTCCTCATCAACATGGGGACAGGGTGCTCTGAGGTGGGGGGGCCGCAGTGCGCCCCCCTGCCCCAGAGCACCCAACCCCCCCATGTTGAGGGCATGCAGCCTGGTACGGCTCAGGAGGGGGGGGCGCTCGCTCGTCCCCACTCCCTTCCTGGCTGGCCGGGTAGCGTGCTTTGGATACGGGTCTGGTATGGATCGTAGGGGGACCCCCTACGCCGTTTTTTTCGGCGTAGGGGGGCTCTCCTTACAACCCATAACAGACCTAAGGGCCCGGTATGCTCCTGAGGGGGGGACCCATGCCGGATTTTTATTTAAAATCCGGCGGGGACTTCCCCCTCAGGATTCATAACAAACGCCGCACACGTGTAGAATTGGCGGGAATCCAAGTCGGATCTCCCGTCGCTTCTATGACGCGCTTGCTGGGATGTGCTGTCACTATTCCAGTGAGTGCAAGATGTCGGCGAGATCTCGGCACCATGTCGCCGAGTATCAGCGCGACGCTGTCGTGCTAAAAGCACAATATCACAAACACCTACTGTACAAGTCATCTGTATACTCAGCGGGGATCAGCAGACAGAATACACTGATCAGTGCTGCATGATCCAAGCAAAATTTCCCAACAAGCTGGTTCATGAGAAGTTGATAGATTGTTTGCTAATTAACAACAACGGCCATAAATAGATCGTAATTCAGCCAGTCCCTACTGTACTGACCAAATTTCGATCCCTTTAGGGCCCCCTTTACGCTTGCATGTTATAGGTGACAAATATATTTGCTTTCTTAATAATTAAGTACATTTAATCATGAAAAGCACTAACAGCGATTATGTTTCAGCTGAAAACTGCTCTTGTACCTTTTGCTCCTGAATCTGAGCTTTGACCACCTTGAATTCAGCAGATGGTAACTTCTGATTGGCCACAAGCTCCTCTGTGTCTGCAAGCCAGCTCAGTATAGATTCAATTGCATCTTGAAATCGTCCACATTGGAGGAGAGCTTCTTGTAGTTGAACTGCACGCTGAGCAACCTATAAAAGAAAAGGTTTTCTTTAGTCTAACATATTGTACACATATCCGACAGAAAAAGAATCTGTCAGCTGCAGCTTTCGTTTTAGTTTGAAATTCTCGCTACACTCCTTCATTTATTATCTTGGCTAGTGCATGTTTTTCTTATTAGAAATGCACTATAAGGAACTTTACTCTATTAAGTTGTTACCCCTTCATTAGGCCAGCAGGTCATGAGCTGAATGACAAAGACCTATTTTTAACAACACACTTAAATATGGGCAATCCTTTTCTATCCTACAAATGTATATTTATGTAATCTGAAATCACCACCAGTGCTGTTCTTATTGTGACAAAACCATATAGGTTGAACAATTACATTTTGATGATTACCTTTTCAATGATGTCTGCTAGGAGCACACCAGAGACTTTCTGGCTAACGTGCAAACCAGGTCAAGATGCAGACTTTTGGAAGCCAGCATCTCCAGTGCATTTATAAAGTATTAAGACCCATGTCACTTGTTCAATTCTGTTATGTTTCAGCCTGATACTATAGTTGTTTCAATATTTTTTTTCTCATTAATCTGCACTCAGTACCCCATAATGACAATGAAAACAGAACTTTAGAAATGTTTGCAAATGTATAAAAAAGGGAAAAACTGAAACATCACATTGGCATACATATTCAGACCCTTTGCCACAACACTTTAAAATTAGCTCAGGTAGCTCCCATTTCTCTTGATCTTGCGGAGATATTTCTACACCTTGATTGAAAGCCACCTGTGGTAAATTGAATTGATTGGACACGATTTGTAAAGGCACACCCCTCTCTATAAAAGACTGTATAGCTGACCGTAGGAAATTCCTGCAGAAGTCAGACAGGATTATTTGATTTGGGAAGGCTAGAAAAAAAATCTGCTGCACTAATCCATAATTTTCAAACAGAAGTAGTTAGGTACAACCAGGACTCTTTCAAGAGCTGGTTGCCCGACCAAACTAAACAACCAAGAACCCAATGGTCACTCTGACTGACTCAGGCCTCGTACACATGACTGAGTTTCTCGGCAAAAACCAGCAAGAAACTTGCTGGGAGATATTTTTTTGCCGAGGAAACCGGTCGTGTGTACATTTTCGTCGAGGAAACTGTCGAGAAACTCGATGAGCCAAAAAGAGAGCAAGTTCTTTATTTCCTCGACGGCAATGGAGAAACTTGCCTTGTCGAGTTCCTCGACAGCCTAACAAGGAACTCGACGAGGAAAACGATGTGTTTCACCCGTCGAGTTCCTCGATCGTGTGTATGAGGCTTCAGAGGTCCTGTGTGGAGATGGAACAAAGTTCCAGAAGGACAACCATCACTGCAGCCCTCCACTGATTTCGGATTTATGACAGAGTGGCTAAACAAAAGCCATGCAAAACACATAAAAGAGTTTGAAAAAAAGCACCTAAAGAACTCTCATCCTGTGAGGAACAGAATTCTCTGGTCAGATGAAACCAATATTGAACTGTTTAGCTTCAATTCTAAACGTTATGTCTGGAAGAAACCAGGCACTGCTCATTACCAGCCCAATATCATCCCAACAGTGAAGCATAGTGGTGGCAGCATCATGCTGTGCAGCATGAAATGGGAGACAGGTCAGGGTTGAATGGAGCAAAATACAGAGATATCCCCAATGAAAATTTGTTCCACAGTGCTCAGGTACTCCAACTGGGCCGAAGGTTCACCTTTCAACGTGACAACGATTCTAAGCACACAGCCAGGGCAACACAGGAGGGGCTTAGGGACTACTCTGTGAATGTCCTAGAGTGGCCCAATCAGAGCCTTCATTTGAACCCTACTGAACATCTCTGAGAGATCTAAAAATGTCTGTCCACTGATGGTCCCCATCCAACCTGACTGAGCTTGAGTGGATTTGCAAAGAAGAATTGCAGAAAATCCACCAATCCAGGTGTGCAAAGCTTGTCGCATCATACCTAAAAAGATTTGAGGCTATAATTGCTGATAAAGGTTCTTCAACAAAGTACTGAGTAAGGAGTCTGAATACTTAGGTACATTTGATATTTCATTTTTTTTTTTTTTATAAATTCACATATATTTCTAACATTCTGTTTTAACTTTGTTAATATGGGATACTGAGTCTAACTTAATGAGAAGAAAATGAATTTAAACAACTGTAGTATCAGGCTGCATAACAAAATTGAAAAAATGAAGGGGGTCTGAATACTTTATGAATCTGTTTCTGCCCTCAAGGAGTTTATCATCTAAGGTTCACATCACCCATGCTGCATATATATACACACAGACTTACAAGAGCCAATTTAGACAGTTATCCAAAAGAACTTGCAAATTCCACGACCCCAGTAATGTAAAGCAGAAATACTAACCATCAAGGCAATGTGCTGTGCTGTTTGGGATGGAGTAGGAAAGGACTGGAACCCCTGTCAAGTATTTATTGATACTTGTGGTCCCCTGGGTAGACATAGTAGTGTCATAGTACAATTGTGAAAGTGATGGAAAGCACAAGTAGGTAGATTCAGAAAGAGTTAGGCCGGCTTATCTACAGATAACTCTAACTCTGAATCTGCACCGACCTATGTTTAAGTGTATTCTCTAACAGAGATACACTTAAACATATCTAAGATACGACGGCTTGCGCCGTCCTATCTTAGATTGCAATGTTTCTGATGGCCGCTAGGTGGCGCTTCCATTGCGGCCCCGCTGTAGATTATGTAAATGAGTTTGTACGCCGATTCACGAACGTACGCCCTGCCGCCGCAGTCGAATTACGTCGTTTCCGTAAGGCCTTAGGCGGCCTAAAGTTATTCCACCTATGAAATGGAATAACAATGTTAAAGTATGGCCGCCGTTCCCGCCGCGAGGTTCGAATTTTTTACGTCGTTTGCGTAAGTCGTCCGCGAATCGGGAGTTACGTCGTTTACGTCCACGTCGAAATCAATAGGCCCGTACGGCGTACTTAGCCACAATGCACACTGGGAAATGTAGGTGCCCGGCGCATGTGCAGTAGCAAATAACGTCAAAAAAACGTGAGGTCAAGCCTCATTTCCATACAACACGCCCCCCTCCAACCAATTTGAATTAGGCGCCCTTACGCCCGCCCGCTTTAGGCTACACCGCCGTATATTAGCAGGTAAGTAGATTGAGAATCACTACTAGCCTAGCTAATTTACGGCGGTGTAGCCTAAACAGGCTAGGCTACGCCGCCCTAAAGTTAATCCATTGTACCTGAATCTACCTAAAGATTTCCAAGTGGTCACCAAAACAAAATGTTTAGGGCAAACATTCCTATAGTGACATATTTTTAATGACATCTGTCTTAGATGGGAATATTTCTCAATTTGTAGCATTCTCCCTCACTTCTGGATGTGTTTCTGGGACAGGAAATTAAGGTACATCTCCCCAACAGGGCAGCAAAAGCATAAGAATAAATTGACAAGGGTTTTAACTTTTTTCCCCATTCCATCTAAAATTAAAGAGAAAAGGTTTGGCTATGCCTACGCTCTAAATGCTTCTTGTGAACATTTTCCCTGGTTGGTAAATGCAACACAAATCCTATTATTTTTTTATTGCAACATTATAAACTTCCAAGTGCAGTGGATGCCTACAAAAAATTACCAACAACAAATGGTAATGGTGGTATGATTTTGTAGATAATTTCCTAGAGGCAAGACCTCTCCTATTACTGTCCTACACACAAGTGATGTTTTCCAAACAGGAAACGTATTTATAGACATAAAAAAGCATATTAACATGCTTACTGAATACATATTCAAATAAATAAGAACCCAATCATTAAGTACCATTTAGGGGAATTTTGCAATCGTGCCAAATGTATAAAATCAGCACAGCTGACTAGCTAACTAGCAACGTGACATCTTGTATACAATACAGAATTAAGCCATGCAGGGACACTGGATGTCTGAGCAAGAACAAAATAAGTACAGTCTTGAAAAAGTGCCCAGACATGAAAGGGAATATTTAACACATAACTCAGAAAAGACGAACAATAGGAAAGTGTTGAAATAAGACACACAAAACAAAGCTGAAGTCGGTACCTTTTTGTTCAGAGTATTCCACTTTGTGTTGACTTCCTCCAGATCGTGTTCTAAATTCTGGGTGCTGGTGTTTTTCGCAGCACTTTGAACAAGCCCCTGACCTAGCCAGTTCACTGCTTGTAGTCGAGCTTGAAGGGGTTCAATTTCTTCTTTCTGGAAAGCCTGAAAAGTTTAAAAATGACTTTGAATAAGTATTTTGTGTTGTTTATTTTTCTCATCCCCAGTGCCTTAATTATATCCATTATACTGTAGTTTACTAGTTATAAAGAAGGAAAATGAAAAGGTTTCCCCCGTTTTTTGTGGGGCTTTTAGGCAGCAATGTCAAAACAGTAAAATACTGGTAGCTATATAAGAATAGTATTTATTAGATGGAAACAAGGTTTGGATATCACAGCATATAGGAGTTACAGCATAAGAACAGTTGTAGTGGTAAGTTATCGCATTCCATGGTACTTTGGACATAATCATTACACATGATATAGTATTTCATATTGTAGTATATTGTTGATCCCCGACGCGTTTCGACCAAATTGGGGTCTCTTCAGGGGGATAATTTATTTCTAAAAAGTATATCACAAAAATATAAAATTAATATATATAATGTAAAAATAGAAATATATAAAAATGTCAGTAATACATCACATAGATTCTAGCAGGATATATATTTACCGCTAAACATGGAATGGACGATATTGAAGTCACTGAGTAGTCCGAGGGGACCTGTAAAAGCCCTCGTATTCCCGAGGGTGAGGGGTCCACCCATAGGGGCCTTCAAGGAGCCTCAAATAATTGACACCCCGCCGGCGTAGGAGGAACCGCCACCTGCAATGGATACCCAGAACAGCCATGTGTAGTTAATTGAATGAGTAGTTACAAACAAACCTATCAAATTGATGGCTGGAATGTGTATTTGTAAAAGAGGATAAGGGCAAAAATATAATGTTATGTGAGGCATTCCTAAATATTCCAAAAAGGAACCAGTTGACTAGACGATAAGGAATAGTAAAGGTAATAAAATAATTGACTAAAGGGTGACCAAACAAAAGGGAATAATGAAGGTAATCGAATGAAAGTAAGTGTGGGAAAAGTGACGTAATGTGAAGCGTACTAAAGTGTATAGGTGTGATGTGAATAACAAGTGTATAGGGGTGCAACATTGATGCGAGTGTCAGACTGCCAGTGTGATGGATGGATAGAGGTTATAATGTGAGGATGTAAAATAAATTAAGTTATATGTGAGTAGATTAACATAAATGTGTGGGTAAAATAAATAGAGTGAAGGTGAGTGTGAAGGTAAACGTATGTGCCCAGTGAAAAATGGGCAAAAGTAGTGAATAAAGTGTACGATCAATAATAACAATAGTGTCAAAAAGGTAGGGTTTTGTACATGTAAAATATAAGTTAACAAATGCAAATGTTACCTGGTGTATTAGTGTTTGTCTATGTAGTTTAGCGTAGTGGGTAGTTGAGGGCCTGACGGCAGGTATTGCAGAACAGGCGAGGTGGAATGCCAAAACGGGTGTGGATGCAATAGCATCCAGCCTGGTGTGGGATATGGTGTACATCTCCCAGAGGCCAGACATTAAATAATGCCCTGGAGGTGGCAATCTGGGTGATCCAGCGCAGGCTTGTAGCTCCCCCCACCCGCCGAAAGGGGCGGCGTTAGGGTCCCTGGACCAGAGACCATGTGAGGCTCCCTCGGCGTCCCGGAAGGCCAGGAGAGCCCCGACCACTGTCGTCCTCTCCGCCGCAAATCGCGTGACGTCACGACGTGTGCGCACGCCGATCTCTCGCTCATGCGCACAAGTGCGGACTATCCAGAGGGGATCAAGGGACGCCGCCGGCAGGCGGGGCTCGCATCGGCGTCCGAGGGAAACCCCTCACACATCACCGAGGCGAGAAAGAGGGGACATCCTATCCCCTCACCCCCCTGCCGGGAGACCCGAAGGGGAAGGACCCCAACCCCCCCACCGGGTAAACAACAGGGACAATCAAGTCCGCCGGAGTACAAAGTGGCCAATCCATATGTAAAAAGTGTACAATGAAATCACATAAATAATAGCTAGTTATGATGGTTGCTCAAAAGTTGCAGCTGAATAATTTTTGACAAATGTGTTTGCACCGGGACTGTGCTTAAATTTCATGGCTAAAAACTCCCTGCATATAAAATTTAAATGTGAAACAAATTTCCAATAGGAATATTTGAATGCATTTGCAGTACAGGAGTTTGTGTAAATTACCTCCTGATGCATGAGAGAGAGGGGAAAAAGGATTAATAAATAAATCCAGTCCGTTTATATGTCTTAGATTAATTGGGTTAGAACAAATATTCATATAGAACACTTGGACATGCCGCCCCTTTCGGCGGGTGGGGGGAGCTACAAGCCTGCGCTGGATCACCCAGATTGCCACCTCCAGGGCATTATTTAATGTCTGGCCTCTGGGAGATGTACACCATATCCCACACCAGGCTGGATGCTATTGCATCCACACCCGTTTTGGCATTCCACCTCGCCTGTTCTGCAATACCTGCCGTCAGGCCCTCAACTACCCACTACGCTAAACTACATAGACAAACACTAATACACCAGGTAACATTTGCATTTGTTAACTTATATTTTACATGTACAAAACCCTACCTTTTTGACACTATTGTTATTATTGATCGTACACTTTATTCACTACTTTTGCCCATTTTTCACTGGGCACATACGTTTACCTTCACACTCACCTTCACTCTATTTATTTTACCCACACATTTATGTTAATCTACTCACATATAACTTAATTTATTTTACATCCTCACATTATAACCTCTATCCATCCATCACACTGGCAGTCTGACACTCGCATCAATGTTGCACCCCTATACACTTGTTATTCACATCACACCTATACACTTTAGTACGCTTCACATTACGTCACTTTTCCCACACTTACTTTCATTCGATTACCTTCATTATTCCCTTTTGTTTGGTCACCCTTTAGTCAATTATTTTATTACCTTTACTATTCCTTATCGTCTAGTCAACTGGTTCCTTTTTGGAATATTTAGGAATGCCTCACATAACATTATATTTTTGCCCTTATCCTCTTTTACAAATACACATTCCAGCCATCAATTTGATAGGTTTGTTTGTAACTACTCATTCAATTAACTACACATGGCTGTTCTGGGTATCCATTGCAGGTGGCGGTTCCTCCTACGCCGGCGGGGTGTCAATTATTTGAGGCTCCTTGAAGGCCCCTATGGGTGGACCCCTCACCCTCGGGAATACGAGGGCTTTTACAGGTCCCCTCGGACTACTCAGTGACTTCAATATCGTCCATTCCATGTTTAGCGGTAAATATATATCCTGCTAGAATCTATGTGATGTATTACTGACATTTTTATATATTTCTATTTTTACATTATATATATTAATTTTATATTTTTGTGATATACTTTTTAGAAATAAATTATCCCCCTGAAGAGACCCCAATTTGGTCGAAACGCGTCGGGGATCAACAATATACTACAATATGAAATACTATATCATGTGTAATGATTATGTCCAAAGTACCATGGAATGCGATAACTTACCACTACAACTGTTCTTATGCTGTAACTCCTATATGCTGTGATATCCAAACCTTGTTTCCATCTAATAAATACTATTCTTATATAGCTACCAGTATTTTACTGTTTTGACATTGCTGCCTAAAAGCCCCACAAAAAACGGGGGAAACCTTTTCATTTTTCTATCATTTCCGGGGCGAGCAGCTCTACCATCTCTATAGCATGTGTCATTTTTTCTTTTTTCACACCATATTTTGGGTGGTTAAAACCCCCTCTCCCCTCTGACACATAGAGATAAGACACAGGTGTCTGTGCTTTTCTACTGGTTTTAACCCCTGCATTAAAAAAAAAAAAAATTTATACTATGTTGACTTATCCCCTATTGGGTTTGATGGGTCATCTCGATGTCTAGGTGGCTATATCCACCTTCCCTGTTATTGATGGGATTGGATTTATTCATTTCATTCCTTTCCGTTTTTCTCGCCCCTGATATAATTTCAGGAGGTATACCGCTATTTAACAATATGCTGCAGTGTTGTAGAATCCAATATTGCGGCATGTCCAAGTGTTCTATATGAATATTTGTTCTAACCCAATTAATCTAAGACATATAAACGGACTGGATTTATTTATTAATCCTTTTTCCCCTCTCTCTCATGCATCAGGAGGTAATTTACACAAACTCCTGTACTGCAAATGCATTCAAATATTCCTATTGGAAATTTGTTTCACATTTAAATTTTATATGCAGGGAGTTTTTAGCCATGAAATTTAAGCACAGTCCCGGTGCAAACACATTTGTCAAAAATTATTCAGCTGCAACTTTTGAGCAACCATCATAACTAGCTATTATTTATGTGATTTCATTGTACACTTTTTACATATGGATTGGCCACTTTGTACTCCGGCGGACTTGATTGTCCCTGTTGTTTACCCGGTGGGGGGGTTGGGGTCCTTCCCCTTCGGGTCTCCCGGCAGGGGGGTGAGGGGATAGGATGTCCCCTCTTTCTCGCCTCGGTGATGTGTGAGGGGTTTCCCTCGGACGCCGATGCGAGCCCCGCCTGCCGGCGGCGTCCCTTGATCCCCTCTGGATAGTCCGCACTTGTGCGCATGAGCGAGAGATCGGCGTGCGCACACGTCGTGACGTCACGCGATTTGCGGCGGAGAGGACGACAGTGGTCGGGGCTCTCCTGGCCTTCCGGGACGCCGAGGGAGCCTCACATGGTCTCTGGTCCAGGGACCCTAACGCCGCCCCTTTCGGCGGGTGGGGGGAGCTACAAGCCTGCGCTGGATCACCCAGATTGCCACCTCCAGGGCATTATTTAATGTCTGGCCTCTGGGAGATGTACACCATATCCCACACCAGGCTGGATGCTATTGCATCCACACCCGTTTTGGCATTCCACCTCGCCTGTTCTGCAATACCTGCCGTCAGGCCCTCAACTACCCACTACGCTAAACTACATAGACAAACACTAATACACCAGGTAACATTTGCATTTGTTAACTTATATTTTACATGTACAAAACCCTACCTTTTTGACACTATTGTTATTATTGATCGTACACTTTATTCACTACTTTTGCCCATTTTTCACTGGGCACATACGTTTACCTTCACACTCACCTTCACTCTATTTATTTTACCCACACATTTATGTTAATCTACTCACATATAACTTAATTTATTTTACATCCTCACATTATAACCTCTATCCATCCATCACACTGGCAGTCTGACACTCGCATCAATGTTGCACCCCTATACACTTGTTATTCACATCACACCTATACACTTTAGTACGCTTCACATTACGTCACTTTTCCCACACTTACTTTCATTCGATTACCTTCATTATTCCCTTTTGTTTGGTCACCCTTTAGTCAATTACTTTATTACCTTTACTATTCCTTATCGTCTAGTCAACTGGTTCCTTTTTGGAATATTTAGGAATGCCTCACATAACATTATATTTTTGCCCTTATCCTCTTTTACAAATACACATTCCAGCCATCAATTTGATAGGTTTGTTTGTAACTACTCATTCAATTAACTACACATGGCTGTTCTGGGTATCCATTGCAGGTGGCGGTTCCTCCTACGCCGGCGGGGTGTCAATTATTTGAGGCTCCTTGAAGGCCCCTATGGGTGGACCCCTCACCCTCGGGAATACGAGGGCTTTTACAGGTCCCCTCGGACTACTCAGTGACTTCAATATCGTCCATTCCATGTTTAGCGGTAAATATATATCCTGCTAGAATCTATGTGATGTATTACTGACATTTTTATATATTTCTATTTTTACATTATATATATTAATTTTATATTTTTGTGATATACTTTTTAGAAATAAATTATCCCCCTGAAGAGACCCCAATTTGGTCGAAACGCGTCGGGGATCAACAATATACTACAATATGAAATACTATATCATGTGTAATGATTATGTCCAAAGTACCATGGAATGCGATAACTTACCACTACAACTGTTCTTATGCTCTAACTCCTATATGCTGTGATATCCAAACCTTGTTTCCATCTAATAAATACTATTCTTATATAGCTACCAGTATTTTACTGTTTTGACATTGCTGCCTAAAAGCCCCACAAAAAACGGGGGAAACCTTTTCATTTTTCTATCATTTCCGGGGCGAGCAGCTCTACCATCTCTATAGCATGTGTCATTTTTTCTTTTTTCACACCATATTTTGGGTGGTTAAAACCCCCTCTCCCCTCTGACACATAGAGATAAGACACAGGTGTCTGTGCTTTTCTACTGGTTTTAACCCCTGCATTAAAAAAATTTATACTATGTTGACTTATCCCCTATTGGGTTTGATGGGTCATCTCGATGTCTAGGTGGCTATATCCACCTTCCCTGTTATTGATGGGATTGGATTTATTCATTTCATTCCTTTCCGTTTTTCTCGCCCCTGATATAATTTCAGGAGGTATACCGCTATTTAACAATATGCTGCAGTGTTGTAGAATCCAATATTGCGGCATGTCCAAGTGTTCTATATGAATATTTGTTCTAACCCAATTAATCTAAGACATATAAACGGACTGGATTTATTTATTAATCCTTTTTCCCCTCTCTCTCATGCATCAGGAGGTAATTTACACAAACTCCTGTACTGCAAATGCATTCAAATATTCCTATTGGAAATTTGTTTCACATTTAAATTTTATATGCAGGGAGTTTTTAGCCATGAAATTTAAGCACAGTCCCGGTGCAAACACATTTGTCAAAAATTATTCAGCTGCAACTTTTGAGCAACCATCATAACTAGCTATTATTTATGTGATTTCATTGTACACTTTTTACATATGGATTGGCCACTTTGTACTCCGGCGGACTTGATTGTCCCTGTTGTTTACCCGGTGGGGGGGTTGGGGTCCTTCCCCTTCGGGTCTCCCGGCAGGGGGGTGAGGGGATAGGATGTCCCCTCTTTCTCGCCTCGGTGATGTGTGAGGGGTTTCCCTCGGACGCCGATGCGAGCCCCGCCTGCCGGCGGCGTCCCTTGATCCCCTCTGGATAGTCCGCACTTGTGCGCATGAGCGAGAGATCAGCGTGCGCACACGTCGTGACGTCACGCGATTTGCGGCGGAGAGGACGACAGTGGTCGGGGCTCTCCTGGCCTTCCGGGACGCCGAGGGAGCCTCACATGGTCTCTGGTCCAGGGACCCTAACGCCCCCCCCCCCTTCGGCGGGTGGGGGGAGCTACAAGCCTGCGCTGGATCACCCAGATTGCCACCTCCAGGGCATTATTTAATGTCTGGCCTCTGGGAGATGTACACCATATCCCACACCAGGCTGGATGCTATTGCATCCACACCCGTTTTGGCATTCCACCTCGCCTGTTCTGCAATACCTGCCGTCAGGCCCTCAACTACCCACTACGCTAAACTACATAGACAAACACTAATACACCAGGTAACATTTGCATTTGTTAACTTATATTTTACATGTACAAAACCCTACCTTTTTGACACTATTGTTATTATTGATCGTACACTTTATTCACTACTTTTGCCCATTTTTCACTGGGCACATACGTTTACCTTCACACTCACCTTCACTCTATTTATTTTACCCACACATTTATGTTAATCTACTCACATATAACTTAATTTATTTTACATCCTCACATTATAACCTCTATCCATCCATCACACTGGCAGTCTGACACTCGCATCAATGTTGCACCCCTATACACTTGTTATTCACATCACACCTATACACTTTAGTACGCTTCACATTACGTCACTTTTCCCACACTTACTTTCATTCGATTACCTTCATTATTCCCTTTTGTTTGGTCACCCTTTAGTCAATTATTTTATTACCTTTACTATTCCTTATCGTCTAGTCAACTGGTTCCTTTTTGGAATATTTAGGAATGCCTCACATAACATTATATTTTTGCCCTTATCCTCTTTTACAAATACACATTCCAGCCATCAATTTGATAGGTTTGTTTGTAACTACTCATTCAATTAACTACACATGGCTGTTCTGGGTATCCATTGCAGGTGGCGGTTCCTCCTACGCCGGCGGGGTGTCAATTATTTGAGGCTCCTTGAAGGCCCCTATGGGTGGACCCCTCACCCTCGGGAATACGAGGGCTTTTACAGGTCCCCTCGGACTACTCAGTGACTTCAATATCGTCCATTCCATGTTTAGCGGTAAATATATATCCTGCTAGAATCTATGTGATGTATTACTGACATTTTTATATATTTCTATTTTTACATTATATATATTAATTTTATATTTTTGTGATATACTTTTTAGAAATAAATTATCCCCCTGAAGAGACCCCAATTTGGTCGAAACGCGTCGGGGATCAACAATATACTACAATATGAAATACTATATCATGTGTAATGATTATGTCCAAAGTACCATGGAATGCGATAACTTACCACTACAACTGTTCTTATGCTGTAACTCCTATATGCTGTGATATCCAAACCTTGTTTCCATCTAATAAATACTATTCTTATATAGCTACCAGTATTTTACTGTTTTGACATTGCTGCCTAAAAGCCCCACAAAAAACGGGGGAAACCTTTTCATTTTTCTATCATTTCCGGGGCGAGCAGCTCTACCATCTCTATAGCATGTGTCATTTTTTCTTTTTTCACACCATATTTTGGGTGGTTAAAACCCCCTCTCCCCTCTGACACATAGAGATAAGACACAGGTGTCTGTGCTTTTCTACTGGTTTTAACCCCTGCATTAAAAAATTTTATACTATGTTGACTTATCCCCTATTGGGTTTGATGGGTCATCTCGATGTCTAGGTGGCTATATCCACCTTCCCTGTTATTGATGGGATTGGATTTATTCATTTCATTCCTTTCCGTTTTTCTCGCCCCTGATATAATTTCAGGAGGTATACCGCTATTTAACAATATGCTGCAGTGTTGTAGAATCCAATATTGCGGCATGTCCAAGTGTTCTATATGAATATTTGTTCTAACCCAATTAATCTAAGACATATAAACGGACTGGATTTATTTATTAATCCTTTTTCCCCTCTCTCTCATGCATCAGGAGGTAATTTACACAAACTCCTGTACTGCAAATGCATTCAAATATTCCTATTGGAAATTTGTTTCACATTTAAATTTTATATGCAGGGAGTTTTTAGCCATGAAATTTAAGCACAGTCCCGGTGCAAACACATTTGTCAAAAATTATTCAGCTGCAACTTTTGAGCAACCATCATAACTAGCTATTATTTATGTGATTTCATTGTACACTTTTTACATATGGATTGGCCACTTTGTACTCCGGCGGACTTGATTGTCCCTGTTGTTTACCCGGTGGGGGGGTTGGGGTCCTTCCCCTTCGGGTCTCCCGGCAGGGGGGTGAGGGGATAGGATGTCCCCTCTTTCTCGCCTCGGTGATGTGTGAGGGGTTTCCCTCGGACGCCGATGCGAGCCCCGCCTGCCGGCGGCGTCCCTTGATCCCCTCTGGATAGTCCGCACTTGTGCGCATGAGCGAGAGATCGGCGTGCGCACACGTCGTGACGTCACGCGATTTGCGGCGGAGAGGACGACAGTGGTCGGGGCTCTCCTGGCCTTCCGGGACGCCGAGGGAGCCTCACATGGTCTCTGGTCCAGGGACCCTAACGCCGCCCCTTTCGGCGGGTGGGGGGAGCTACAAGCCTGCGCTGGATCACCCAGATTGCCACCTCCAGGGCATTATTTAATGTCTGGCCTCTGGGAGATGTACACCATATCCCACACCAGGCTGGATGCTATTGCATCCACACCCGTTTTGGCATTCCACCTCGCCTGTTCTGCAATACCTGCCGTCAGGCCCTCAACTACCCACTACGCTAAACTACATAGACAAACACTAATACACCAGGTAACATTTGCATTTGTTAACTTATATTTTACATGTACAAAACCCTACCTTTTTGACACTATTGTTATTATTGATCGTACACTTTATTCACTACTTTTGCCCATTTTTCACTGGGCACATACGTTTACCTTCACACTCACCTTCACTCTATTTATTTTACCCACACATTTATGTTAATCTACTCACATATAACTTAATTTATTTTACATCCTCACATTATAACCTCTATCCATCCATCACACTGGCAGTCTGACACTCGCATCAATGTTGCACCCCTATACACTTGTTATTCACATCACACCTATACACTTTAGTACGCTTCACATTACGTCACTTTTCCCACACTTACTTTCATTCGATTACCTTCATTATTCCCTTTTGTTTGGTCACCCTTTAGTCAATTATTTTATTACCTTTACTATTCCTTATCGTCTAGTCAACTGGTTCCTTTTTGGAATATTTAGGAATGCCTCACATAACATTATATTTTTGCCCTTATCCTCTTTTACAAATACACATTCCAGCCATCAATTTGATAGGTTTGTTTGTAACTACTCATTCAATTAACTACACATGGCTGTTCTGGGTATCCATTGCAGGTGGCGGTTCCTCCTACGCCGGCGGGGTGTCAATTATTTGAGGCTCCTTGAAGGCCCCTATGGGTGGACCCCTCACCCTCGGGAATACGAGGGCTTTTACAGGTCCCCTCGGACTACTCAGTGACTTCAATATCGTCCATTCCATGTTTAGCGGTAAATATATATCCTGCTAGAATCTATGTGATGTATTACTGACATTTTTATATATTTCTATTTTTACATTATATATATTAATTTTATATTTTTGTGATATACTTTTTAGAAATAAATTATCCCCCTGAAGAGACCCCAATTTGGTCGAAACGCGTCGGGGATCAACAATATACTACAATATGAAATACTATATCATGTGTAATGATTATGTCCAAAGTACCATGGAATGCGATAACTTACCACTACAACTGTTCTTATGCTGTAACTCCTATATGCTGTGATATCCAAACCTTGTTTCCATCTAATAAATACTATTCTTATATAGCTACCAGTATTTTACTGTTTTGACATTGCTGCCTAAAAGCCCCACAAAAAACGGGGGAAACCTTTTCATTTTTCTATCATTTCCGGGGCGAGCAGCTCTACCATCTCTATAGCATGTGTCATTTTTTCTTTTTTCACTAGTTATAAAGAATACCTTTTTTGTTTTCAAAGTGCTTTATCACTGCTCATTGTCAGGGCTGTAACTAATATACTATTATTTATACTGTTATACTTAAAGGTACATCTGTACTGAAAAAAACACAAAGGCTGCTATTTCTGACCTATTAATGAAAATGCTAGTTGCCTGGTTGTCTCTGGCTTGAATATTTTCCGTCACTGACCCAGAAAAGCATTTAACGGGGTTAAATCTGTGTGACAATAGATTTCATAATGTGCCCACTTGTTCGAACAAATTATGTAAAAAGTATCAAAGTCTTTGACTTAATATGAAAACCAAGCTACTAGCATGGCGGCCAGTATTGGCAACTTACATGTTGCCTTAGCACACATTTGCTTTAAACAACACCACCAAAACTTACTAATTTGTTTTACAAAAGTCTGAGAGTGTTGCACAGTGTTAATCATAAATACTTCGCATTAAATATTATAAGCCTTTACAGCAGGGGTCAAGTCCTGGGGAAAAAAGTGTGGGATCCCCCACCAACAAAAAAAAAAATGATACGCTCATATGCATAATTACTAAACCGCATGTTTTGTTTTTTTTTCCGATCCAATGTACCTTAGTAATCCTTTATGTTACTGGCCGCTTCCTGTATATGTATTCATCGGGTAGTGTGCGGGTATTCCTCCACTTCCTCGATGCCGCAATGTCACCTGGGAGCTTTTGTCATTGTTCCCAGGAGACATTGCGGAGGTCTGCCGCGAGTTGTCGTGGGATTTAGAAAGAAGCAAGTTCTTTCTAAATCCCACGATAACTCGTGGCAGACCTCCCAATGTCTCCTGGGAACAATGACAAAAGCTCTCAGGAGACATTGCGGCATCGAGGAAGTGACGGAATACCCGCACACTACCTGATGAATCCATATACACGAAGGCAGCCAGTAACATAAAGGATTACTAAGGTTTGCCTGCCCCTGACAGTGACTCGAGCTGGGCATCGCCGCTTAGTGAAGGATTGGCTCTGGCGGCTCGGCTGCTCTCGGCTGCTCTAGTCCTGCAAAGGGAACTGTGTTCCTGCTGTGAAAAAAGTGCAGTAACTCCGTTCCCACGTGTTCCCGCAGGACTTGAGCCCTGCTTTACAGTCCTGGTTGTAGTTGAAGAACAAGGAAACGTCTTTGTTTTTGGATCATGTATTATGTTAAATTTAGAGATGAAATGATAACTTAGAATGAGTTTAAGTGTAATGGATCCATCTGCACAGAGGAGGTAAGTATAAAATGTTTGTTATTTATTAAAACATTTTAAACAAGACTTTACAATCATAGATCGAGAGAGGAGGGGGGGAGGTGTTTGGGATTTTAAAGGCACTAGTACAGTAGGTGAACCCGATTTTGTGTCAATCTCGCTCTCTTTCTCAGCGAGATTGAGCACCTACGAGCCCCATCGCGGGAGCCAGCGCCGAGCTGGCTTGCCGCGATGGAGACAGAGCCGTCATAGAAGCGACGGGAGATCCGACTTGGATTCCCGCCAATTCTACACGTGTGCGGCGTTTGTTATGAATCCTGAGGGGGAAGTCCCCGCCGGATTTTACATAAAAATCCGGCATGGGTCCCCCCCTCAGGAGCATACCGGGCCCTTAGGTCTGTTATGGGTTGTAAGGAGAGCCCCCCTACGCCGAAAAAAACGGCGTAGGGGGTCCCCCTACAATCCATACCAGACCCGTATCCAAAGCACGCTACCCGGCCAGCCAGGAAGGGAGTGGGGACGAGCGAGCGCCCCCCCCCTCTCCTGAGCCGTACCAGGCTGCATGCCCTCAACATGGGGGGGTTGGGTGCTCTGGGGCAGGGGGGCGCACTGCGGCCCCCCCACCTCAGAGCACCCTGTCCCCATGTTGATGAGGACAGGGCCCCTTCCCGACAACCCTGGCCGTTGGTTGTCGGGGTATGCGGGCGGGAGGCTTATCGGAATCTGGGAGCCCCCTTTAATAAGGGGGCCCCCAGATACCGGCCCCCCCACCCTAAGTGAATGAGTATGGGGTACATCGTACCCCTACCCATTCACCTGCAAGAAAAGTGATAAAAACACAAATAAACCACACAGTGTATTAAAATATTTTATTTTTCTGCTCCGGAGGCCTCCCCTGTCTTCTTTATTAGCTCTTTTACCAGGGGAGGCTTCTTCTTTGACGTCTTCGGGTGGGTGGGGGCCGCCGTCTGGTTCTCTTCCACCGCCGGGGGGGGTCGCTTTTAAAAAAGCCCCCACCCCCCGGCGGGTTTCCTCCGGCGTCTTCGGCGGGGCTCTTCTTCTTCCGCTATCCCGACGGGTCTTCTCAACTCTCCGGGGTTCTCCTTCTGTCTTCGCCGCTCTCCGCTCTTGACTCGTCGCACCCCGGTTCTTCGTCTCGCTGTCCGGTGTCTTCTTCCGTGCTTTACGTCTTCTCCTTCCGTGCTGTGATGAGTTCTTCTTCCGCGCTGTGACGTCATGTTCTTCACTTCTCTCCTTCTCCCGATGTTGCCACGCCGGTCCTCCTCGCTGAAATGACGGATGCGCGCCTTGCATCGGACCTATATAGGCCTCACAGTCCCATCATGCTCTGTACCTACCCATGTGATACCTACCACGTGGGTAGGTATCACATGGGTAGGTACAGAGCATGATGGGACTGTGAGGCCTATATAGGTCCGATGCAAGGCGCGCATCCGTCATTTCAGCGAGGAGGACCGGCGTGGCAACATCGGGAGAAGGAGAGAAGTGAAGAACATGACGTCACAGCGCGGAAGAAGAACTCATCACAGCACGGAAGGAGAAGACGTAAAGCACGGAAGAAGACACCGGACAGCGAGACGAAGAACCGGGGTGCGACGAGTCAAGAGCGGAGAGCGGCGAAGACAGAAGGAGAACCCCGGAGAGTTGAGAAGACCCGTCGGGATAGCGGAAGAAGAAGAGCCCCGCCGAAGACGCCGGAGGAAACCCGCCGGGGGGTGGGGGCTTTTTTAAAAGCGACCCCCCCCGGCGGTGGAAGAGAACCAGACGGCGGCCCCCACCCACCCGAAGACGTCAAAGAAGAAGCCTCCCCTGGTAAAAGAGCTAATAAAGAAGACAGGGGAGGCCTCCGGAGCAGAAAAATAAAATATTTTAATACACTGTGTGGTTTATTTGTGTTTTTATCACTTTTCTTGCAGGTGAATGGGTAGGGGTACGATGTACCCCATACTCATTCACTTAGGGTGGGGGGCCGGTATCTGGGGGCCCCCTTATTAAAGGGGGCTCCCAGATTCCGATAAGCCTCCCGCCCGCATACCCCGACAACCAACGGCCAGGGTTGTCGGGAAGGGGCCCTGTCCTCATCAACATGGGGACAGGGTGCTCTGAGGTGGGGGGGCCGCAGTGCGCCCCCCTGCCCCAGAGCACCCAACCCCCCCATGTTGAGGGCATGCAGCCTGGTACGGCTCAGGAGAGGGGGGGGGCGCTCGCTCGTCCCCACTCCCTTCCTGGCTGGCCGGGTAGCGTGCTTTGGATACGGGTCTGGTATGGATTGTAGGGGGACCCCCTACGCCGTTTTTTTCGGCGTAGGGGGGCTCTCCTTACAACCCATAACAGACCTAAGGGCCCGGTATGCTCCTGAGGGGGGGACCCATGCCGGATTTTTATGTAAAATCCGGCGGGGACTTCCCCCTCAGGATTCATAACAAACGCCGCACACGTGTAGAATTGGCGGGAATCCAAGTCGGATCTCCCGTCGCTTCTATGACGCGCTTGCTGGGATGTGCTGTCACTATTCCAGTGAGTGCGAGGTGTCGGGGAGATCTCGGCACCCTGTCGCCGAGTATCAGCGCGACGCTGTCGTGCTAAAAGCACAATATCACAAACACCTACTGTATGCAACAATGTAAAAAAATATATAAATATTTATTTGACAGATTATAATGATACAAAATATACAAAAAATACAAGACAATTGGGACAAACCCCACAAATCAGATCGATCACAGGACCGTTTTGTCTAATCGGTGGAGTCGTAGTCTTGACCGGTTTCGCAGTATAAAACTGCTTCTTCAGGAGAATGTCTATAGGGTATACAGGTAAGATATAATAAAATGGAGAGATAATAACAAGCAATTGTATACAATAATTTAATAAAGAGATTTCATAAGCTCAGGGGGATGAGGATAAGGATAAGGATGAGGATAAAGTTAACTTTATCCTCATCCCCCCCTTTTTTCTCTTTCCTTGCACAACCATCCTTAAATACATCAATTATTAGGATTAACCAATCAACCTCTTCCATCAGAGCCCGTCCTTATTATCCCCCACGTGCGCCCTAGGGGGTTACTGCCCGAGCCAACCCACGATCACTCTGGCAAATTAAGGTGAGTAGCCCTTTGACTCTCCTACAAGACGCAACACTGAGCTTATGAAATCTCTTTATTAAATTATTGTATACAATTGCTTGTTATTATCTCTCCATTTTATTATATCTTACCTGTATACCCTATAGACATTCTCCTGAAGAAGCAGTTTTATACTGCGAAACCGGTCGAGACTACGACTCCACCGATTAGACAAAACGGTCCTGTGATCGATCTGATTTGTGGGGTTTGTCCCAATTGTCTTGTATTTTTTGTATATTTTGTATCATTATAATCTGTCAAATAAATATTTATATATTTTTTTACATTGTTGCATACTAGTGCCTTTAAAATCCCAAACACCTCCCCCCCCTCCTCTCTCGATCTATGGTCAATCAACTAGGCCCCAAGCAGCCTTTGTTTTAGTTCACTGATCAAGATATACCAATTACAAACAACAGGGATGTTGGCACATCTTACAGATTTTGCTATTTAATTCAAATGAGGCAATACTCGCAATCTTCACTTTACAATCACTTTAAAGGACATGAACACACCCTTCAATTACCATTCTAAAGCTCAATAGAACCTTCTATCACAAGTATTTACACTTATTCACTTCCCTTTACAAATCCAACAAAATGGGGTTTATTTATTATGGGACAGTAAATTGAGCCCTGCAACATTACTTTAAGCCACCAAGCCCAACTGTACCTATAGGACTGCTGTACAGTCATGTATTCTATACTATACACAGCATTCAGTGCAAAATATAGAAACAATGGCTTCTATGGGCAAGACACTCCAAATTCTGCCTTTAAAAGAGCTTGTTTTAGCAGTAAAATCTGGACAGACACTGAATTTTGTTTTTTAAATACTGGAAGGTATTTTTTATATAAATCACGATTAAATTTGATGTGTGAATGAATGATAACTTTTGGCATAAAGTATTAAAGTTGTAAGGACATTCTATGTTTCCTATTCAGTGTTTTAAGTCATTAATCACATATTACCTAATGCTAAAGCTCATTGCTATCATTAACATGTAAACAGATGCAAGAAGAATGCAAAAATGTACATTATTCCATCAGCCAACGAAAAATTTGTTTATAGTCTTGCATTTGCTACCTTTTTTTAAAAATAGCATTTATCCTGAGTCTAGTAAAATGAAAAGGTTTGTTTTGGGAACACAGAGGAGCAATAACACAGTCATAGGGCTTAGCACGCAGATATCACATGACCCTGATGTCGCAAAGGTTAATTGCTTTAACTTTACTGCCGTTTATATGGCCAAAGCAAGATGTGAGGTCTTTTGTAACAGCAGAATTCTATATCTAATTCATGATTTGGGTATGATTAAATAAAGCCTCAAGAGTAATCCAGGCTTTAGCTAGCCCCCCTGGCCAACTAGACATCCTCCATATCAACCAGCTGCTCTTGGGGTCATGTATTTACAATCCTATTGTTAAGTGCTCTATAACAATCAATATTAATGGGGAAATCAAAATCAGTTCACTTTTTACGGCAGACATGACAGTAGAATTTAACACAGCGTAACAAATTTAAACGAATGGGGGCACAGCATATGCTAAAGCCATACACATGGGAATACGATTATTTAACAAAGAATAATTACACCCTCCAACAAGATTAATTTCTCCAACATGCACATCTACCATTCCATGTGTATTGGGCAATCTTTGGGTATTCCTACTCATCTCTGCCATACCAATTCAGGTGAACTGAGTATTGTATTAAAGTGATTGTAAAGTCTTAAGTCCAGCCACTGTCTCTTTTCTCATTGCACAGATTGATAGCAGCATGAGCCAGTGGCTCCCGCTGTTGTTAATCAAATCCAGTGACACTGGAGCGGGGGGCAGGGCCGAGTTCTGCTGTCTGTGTCAACGGACGCAGCAGCAGGACTCAGGAGTGCGCCCGCAAGGGTGCCCCCATGAAAAGTGGCTTTCCATGGGGGGTACCAGATGAAGGGGAGGAGCCAAGAGCACCAGCGTGGCACCCCAGAAGTGGAGGATCAGGTAAGTATAACATTTATGTCATTTTTATTTAAAAAAAAACCTTTATAAGCCCTTGAACATTTTCAACCCACTCAATCACTGGTGACACCAATGGCCACACATGGGCAGACTATTGCACAATATTGCTAACAGCGTGTGTGGGATCGTTTTTATTCACTGCAGAACTGAATTTCTCACCATACAAGTCTACAGGAATGCAAAATATAGGGGTTGATTTACTAAAGGCAAATAGACGGTGTACTTTGCAGTGCAGTTGCTCCACAGCTTAGTAAATGAGGTATAGGTTCACTTTGCAAAGAATACCCAAGAAAAAAAAACAGCATTTTTGCTTGCACATGATTGGATGATGGAAGCCAGCAAAGCTTCTGCTCATTTACTAAGCTCTGTAGCAACTGTACTTTGCAAAGTGCACAGTCTTTTTGACTTTTGTAAATCAACCGCATAATTTTAAATGTGCCTGCAATGAATTCTGATTCATTGTTGGCAGTCTGAATGAAGCTTTTCAAGAATATCATATTTCTCATAAATTGGAAACTATACAGGCACCACATGCTATCACCTACCATACCATAAATATATGGGAAAGTACAGAAGATAGATAGATAGATAGATAGATAGATAGATAGATAGATAGATAGATAGATAGACTGTTGTCCTTTGTATACACTATAATTTCCTTAATTGACAACAATTTGGTACAAGTATATTTGAAAAAGCTCTGGGTTGTTATTTCCTACTGAAAGTGTGAAGATATGTTGTCTACCCCAAAAACACACGTGCCTGTGTATCATTACTTTGTATCACAGTACATGATTTACAACAAAAGGCACAAAAGAAAGTCTTATTATCACTTAAAGTATTTAACTAACTATATAGCTTTCTTGGATGATAACAGTACTTTGCCTATACGGAGGTGCAGAAAACTGTTAGCCTTGCCCTAACACTGCAAAGCTTTTTCTTTTTGGATCTGTAGAATATGACATATCTCTGTGCTGAGACATAGTTTCCACCTCCTTCCACCTGTGGGATTTTTCCTTATTAGGTCTTGTCAGTCTAACCTAAGTATTTCTGCTTAGCTTATATAAAGATAGCCCCAGTGAAATAATGAGAAGGATTTTAAGCTTCTAATATGCATGAGAAAAAATTTAAATACATCCCTGCTATTGGCTCCCACTGCTGTCAACCAAAGTCAGTTAACCAATCAGGAGAGAGAGGGGGCAGGGCCAAACTGCAGCTCTGTGTCTGAATGGACACACGGAGCTTCGGCTTGGATCGGGTGCCTCCATAGCAAGCTGCTTTCTTTCTGGGCACTAAACAGGAGGGAGGGGCCAGGAGCTCCGACGAGGGATATGAAAATAGGTACTATGAAAATAGGCCAATGGCAGCGCTGCTGTGTCTCAGCCAATCAGGAGTAGTGTCCCGGATGGCTAAGACATTCGTTGACATTGCTGGGGAGAGATGGTGCTCAGCTAAGTAACTAGGGGGTGCTGGGGGGGGGGGGGGGGGCTGCTACACACAAAATGTTTTTTATCTTGATGCATAGAATGCGCCATATTAACTGACAATTGCGCGGTCGTGCGACGTTGTACCCAAACAAAATTGACGTCCTTTTTTTTCCACAAATAGAGCTTTCTCACAGGCACTAATCCAGGCTAGAAAGGTCATCTTGATGGGATGGCCTTTCACTGCCCACAGTTATCTCATGGATAATCCACATGGGAAATACTCTCATTATGGAGTGGTACATTTATTAATAACATAGTAGGAGCTCGGGTAGGTTTGAAAGGATATGGTCCCCATGGCTTGATACTCCAGGACTATGACCTTGGGAATTGGCAATGTCTAGAATTATACAATGCCCTACGGGGTGATTTTGTTCTGTTTGTTATACTCTGTACCAAGTGAATTGTGTGACTGAGAAGGGGCTTGAGTATTGTGGCATCATGCAATATGCTTATGGTATGTGCTGTTGCAATGAAGTTGTTTACTTTATTCTATGAAACTCTTTTCTAATAAATAAAAAAAAGAAATCCGACATGCTGGTTGTACCCAAGTCAATTGATGGATCGAATTGGGTACAATCAGACTGCCCATTGATTTATCAATTCTCGGCCAGTCCCCACTGAACCGTCTGAGATTCACACCAGCTATGACTGGCTTTACGAAAGAACTGCAGATGCAAATATATTTTTTTCCTTAACTCCAAGAATTACAGACATTACTCACAGTGTGTGTCTTGCTAGAATTACATGGTGTATTACTGGTACTGGGTTTCTCCTGCAAGGGGCAACAGCCCACATACTGTTATTATATTTGGATCTTACTAGTTACTGCAAGGATTTATGTTTATTTTTCTATATTTCAATGATTCTTCCATTATACATCTATGCTATTCAGTCTGATTTACCTCTGTAGGTGCCGGATCTAGATACTTGTTCTGTACACTTGTCTATTTTCCACAGAGGATAATCGCTTAGGCACCAGCCTTATTTTTCATTTATTCTGTAATTGCTTACTGTTATGGTTGTTGTATAGAGGCATAGCCTCCCCTTTTTGACATACACGTATAATATTGCCATCTAGGGTATTATACATACCTATACCGAGTAGCACTACACGGCTTCATATAGTGTACAGCTTTGCATACATGCGTACACATGTTCTAACACCATTAGAGCATTTTTAGTGTAGCTGCTAGCCCACAGAGCCCGCGTACAGCAGTCCCCTTGGACATTGGGGCCTACACCTACTTACGGCCCTACTAGCCCACTAGGGACCACAGCACCCACGTTGGGGCCATCCGACACCTGCTTCTGCCCTAGGTAGACTACCCATAGGGCATATAGGAGACAGGGGCCACTTAGGCAGCGCCACTACCCTATCCATATACTTACCATATGACTGGATTTAGGCAAGCCACGCCTTGTCCCACTGTTTAAAATGTTGTGTCAATGGCCCATTGTAATTTATTACATTGCACAGTGTGAGAGGGGGACATTTTAATGCCCTGAAGTCCACACAACATATGAGCGAGTGCTGCCAGCTCTTGGGTTTACTGCATCCAGACCCACCGCACAATGTTCATGCCTGCTGGGCCAAAACATTGACAGCATGCAGTGGGTTTTATGTGAAAGTCTGGAATCAAAGGAATTCCTGAGCTGCCTACCCTCTCTTCTCCCCTCTATTTTAAGCAGCTCTAATGTGTAATACACACGTTTGTTTTTCCCGTCGGGAAAAATGCTGTCTTTTCCTTTGGCCCAGAAAACCGGCTGTGTGTATGCTCCTTAGCAGTTTTCCTGACAGGAAAACTGTGGTTTAAACTGTGGTTTAAATGTTCTCTTTTTTCTCGCCGCGAATCACATCATTTTTTTCCCCCGCAGTTTTCTTATGGGAAACACTGCGAGGGAGCATACACAGCGATTTTCCCGACCAAAGTTCTCCTGACAGTTTTCCTGTCGGGAAAACCGGCCATGTGTACAGGGGAAAAGGGACCAAGCCGGGTTTTCGGTTTTTCCCTTGGTCTTTTGACTGTCGGGAAAACCGATCTTGTGTACTAGGCATAAGAGTCAATTCCTATGCTTTATATATCAGGCACAAAACAGGATCAGTGCAATCAAATTTCTGTAAAAATATGTTAGATATATATTTTCATGACATTATTACATTCTCTTTACTGGTCATTGTGATTACACAGCAAGCTATTTTATCACTTTTCAGCTTAGCCATTCCATTTTGTGGAAATTGTAAAGCAATGAAAACATTCCATAGTAAAATTAAATTGCTACAAGATTGATGTAACTTTTTCTTGTTCCAATTCTTTATCAATTCAATGGCTATTTTCCTTCAGACATTCTTTCAATACATTTTATGAAATTCCTAAACTGTATGAACAGAAAATGTGGTGCTGAGAGAAATAAAAACATACCAAATTATAAACTTCCATATCAAAAAGCACATTCAATCACTACAAGCCCAGTTTTAACTTCACAATCAATTCTGGTGGTCAATAAAACTCATCGCTACAAGCATAGCACGCATTTCTTACAGTAGCTTCTTGTGAATACTTTCTTTAAACATATTTGCAACTCCCAGTGTATAGCAAGTGGCTGAGGCTGACACAAAATATCCACACATTTGAGTAGCTTAAGGCCCCTTTCACACTGAGGAGTTTTTCAGGCGGTACAGCGCTAAAAATAGCGAAAAAAATCTCCTGTCAGCAGCATCTTTGGAGCGGTGAGAGGAGCGGTATATATACCGCTCCTTCCCTTTTAAAACAATGGGAAACTGCGGCAATACCGCCCGCAATGCGCCTCTGCAGAGGCGCACTGCGGGCGGTATTAACCCTTTATCGGCCACTAGCGGCCGAATCCCGCGGCCACCGCGGATCCCGCACCAGTGTGAAAGGGGCCTACAGCTTTCCATAGATGGGCAGAATTTTGAACAACATTTCTTAGGAAACAAAATGCTCTAAGAAAGTTTGTTTACTAATCATTAGTGGGGTAAAATCAATGTTAATTTTCAATTTCAGTGATGAGAAAATTTGAAGGAGCAGGATGGAAACATTTTCTTGAACAATCTAATTCCTAACAGTGTATGTGGTTTCCGTTTGGTATAGTCCATTCATTCTAAATCAAATGTTTAAAGCAAACAAATTCTTTTGAATGACGTTTGACGGTTCTGAGACTTTTCCTACGAATTTTTATTTAAAATTCTATCCATCTATGGCCAGCTTAAGACTTAAAGTGGATGTAAACCCCAATCATGAAATTTGAGCTGGACACATATATCTGCAGTGTTTTCTTATCTCTCTTCAAAGCCAGGAGTCCCGTAGCTTTCTCCTGCTCCGTTCTTTTATTATCAGCATGATAACCATGGACAAGTTCTTCATCAACTATGATAAAACCAGGCTAAATTTTGTGTCAGGGTGGGTGCTATAAATAGATTAGCAGAGAGCTGGTCTATTTACAGCACAGCTCTGCATTGTTTCTTCCTTCCTCTGCCTATGTGGAGAGGGTGTGTGCCTTTCCTCCAATCAGCTGTCTCACAGTGTTTGGAAATAATCCACACCCACAGGTGAATCAGGAAGATACCATTCTAACAGGACGTGCACTTTCTAAACAGTATATAAAGCTGAAGACAGCAGATATACATGTAAAACTTATGTAGTGCGATTTGTTTAATCTCTGTGTATCATCTGAGGCTGTTCACTTCACTGGCTATATGTGAGGGTTTACATCCACTTTAAGACTGGATGAAGCCATACACTCCATGCACTAAGATCTTAAAAAATGATATCTCAGTAACAAAATTAAAAAACAATTAAAATGGAAACTAATGCCTTGTTTCCACTGAGCGGATCGGTTCGGGTCGCTTAGAATGGAACGGGTTAGAATGGTCCGGTCTATTCTGCAGAGCATTTCCACTGCAAATCGGACCATCCGGGACCATGCAAGGTTTAGAAAAAAAGCCTAGCACGTCCACCAATCAGTGAGATGTATTTGTAGGTCCGCCCTAATGGAACCGTTCCATTCTCTATGGCCTCACATCTGAAGCAGGACCCAGAATGGTCCAGTACGGTTCGCTTTTATGGCACGCTTTCATAATGGAAACACCCAAAAAAGCGTACCGTACCGAACCGTACGGAACCGATCCGCTCAGTGGAAACGAGGCAATATATATTCAGTATATAGATGTACTGCATTATGCTTATGTTCCAGCTCTGTTATATGTCATAATACAATTTACAACCAAGACTAGTACAAAAATAACTACAGAAATACCTTCCATAAATAGCTACGGGGACATGAAAACTTTGGAGCTTCAGCCAAAACTTTTTTTTTGTTTTGAACAGAGTAGGGAATGCACAGACAGAAATAAAAAGTAGAGTGGGATAGTGTTAGAACCTTTGTCGTGTCTTTCCTGCTTTCTTTGACCTGCTGAGAGGGGCATCAGTCTCCCCAAAAGGGGACATACACAACAAAATGATTTTTTCTTTAAAGGTACTTGTTGAAAGAAATGTACAATTAAAGGATCAGTGTACTTTGAAAGAGAACCTATCGTTTAAATGATTAGTTCACCTTTTTCAAAAAAATGGAAAGGTAAACTAACACTGTGCATCCTCCCCATCCCCTGGTCCCCACTGTACTTACCTCTGTGGGTGATGAGCTGTCAGTACCCACACAACTGGTGCAGTGATCCAGGGACTTGAAATCATTGCTATTCTCCCTCTGTGCAGATTTTCTGGGACAGATCAGAGCAAATGTGATTAGTCTGCCCCAGCACAGAGCATCACTCTGATCCATCCTGGAGAACCTGCAGAAAGAAGAGGGAGAAGAGTGGGGATTTCAAATCCCCGGATTGCTGCACTGACTGGGTAAGTAAAGTGGGGACCAGGGGGTGGGAAGGGTATACGGTGTTTGTTCACTTTTTTTTTTTTTCTGAAAAAGTGAACCTACACTTTAAGCCCTAAAATGCTTACAAGAAATACAGTCTATCTGCTCAGGTCTTCAGGTTTTTATCCAGGCGGGCTGTATTGTTCATGTGACTGCATAGAAAAATTGCAAAAAAAAAAAATGATTTACATTGTGAATTGTTATACAATGTTTGCAGGGCCATGGGGAGAAAAGAGAGGGAATACTTACATGTTGGTTTATTACTTAGCTTTTCCTTCACCCATCCCATGTGTAAGGCCTCGTACACACGTCCGAGGAACTCGACGGGCAAAACACATCGTTTTGCTCGTCGAGTTCCTTGTGAAGCCGCCGAGGATCTCGGCGAGCCAAATTTTTCCATTGCCGTCGAGGAAAAAGAAGACATGCTTTCTTTTTGGCCCGACGAGATCCTCGGCGGTTTCCTCGTTGAAAAGTGTACACACAACCGGTTTCCTCGGCCAAAAAAAAACCCCAGCAAGCTCCTTGCTGGTTTTTGCCGAGAAACTCGGCCGTGTGTACGAGGCCTCAGGTGCTCTCTAAAGCTTGGCTACAGTAGATATCGGAGGATTTCGATTTAGGAAAATTCAGTAGACTTCCTGACTTTATTGGCAATGTTTTCTGGCTTCTATTGTCAGTTTACAGACTCATTTTATTAGTTGCTTAAATTAGCCCTTTAACAAAAACACTGTACAGAGATGAATTTATGATTTCATAGCTGCAATGCATGTAAGCCCTTTATTTATATTCCCATAGTGACAGAAACTAAAAGGCAATGGTGAAGGTGATGAAAGAAAGAGGATAGAGGTGAATAGAGGTACTGCAGTGTTCCTATGTGAATAGTTTAGACTCCACTAATATAATAGTTTGCTTGTTGGATAAAACAGTTATTATTAGAGGAAGCAGGCTAGGTTTAGAGAGGGATGAAATGTGAAAAGTATGGTGGCTTAGGCAGAAAGTTGGTCCCAGAAGCTGCTCGCCTAATGAGGAAATTGTTTGGAGGCAGACAAGTAGGAACAAGCAGGTTTGTTACTTATAATGGGTAACACTGACAAAGAGCTGATTATCCGAACAGCCAGACTATTTGGAAAAGAGAAAGTCTATGCTACACCAGAGTAAAAGCTGAATACTGTAACACTGTTTGGCTTCCATACATCTGATGTTTATTTGGCTATATAGAAGAACCTTGGAGCCGTCCTTTGTTATATTGTACATATACATCTGAAGATGATTTATGCTTTTGCATGATTACATGGACTACTGCAAAGTTAATACTAAGTAGTCCTTAAAAAACTTTTTCTAGTTCTAGAATTTGCTTATTTACAAAGGTACCATCATTTGTAGATGGTAAATAAACAGAACTGACAGTATAAAAGGTTGAAGATATCAGGTTAGTGGATGCAATATATGAATGAAAAAAGAAAAATAGATTATCCAGGCATCATTCATATTAGATGGCATTTTTCCATGCCAATTTTGGCAAACTAATTGAGAAAATTCACTGTAAATAACTGGAGCTGTGCACATGGTAGACTTTAGAATGTGTTGTAATCATATGTTAACAAAAAGCTGGCAAGAAATAAAAACGCCTACAACACCAACTATTCAAAACCTGGTCTAGTAATGGTAGAATAGTTAAATACTTGGCAGGAGAAAAGTTATCTTTATTTGTTCTACAAGTATGCTTAAAGTGTACTACAAGGCGACATACCTTTCCAGGGGGTGTGAGAAAAAGTTTGACAGGGTATGGCAGGCATGGTATAATTCTGATACTACTGTGGGCTAGGGTGGCCGGCTGTCTGGCCTGAGATAAATTACGGACCTCTGGACCTGACTTGAGGGGCCCGCGGGCATAGCCCTGATGTGTGGGGGGGGGGGCACTAATACTTACTGGCCAATCCCCTGATTGCAATGCTTGGTCCGCTGGGGATAACATACATTATTATGTTATTGTTTTTGTGGCCACAAATGCCTATTATGGATAGCGGACTTGTGTACCTATTTATTTTCTTGGAGCTTGTTATCTGAGGGTGGTGGTGAACTGAGTTTTGGGTTGATGGGGGGAGGGGAGTGGTTTAGGGAATGGTTTCAGTAGGAGCAGTCAGATACCTATGTTAGGTAGATTGCCTATGTTGTTGGCCATGTTGGTCGAGGAGGGGCCTGGTGTTTTGCCACGGTGCTCTCTTTTTTCAATGTTTGTATGTCTTGTTTGAAATACTTCAATAAAAATAATAATAATAAAAAAAAAGTATGCTTAAAGTGGTTGTAAAGGCTCAAGGTTTTTTCTGTGTTCTGTAAACCTTCTGTGTTCAGCAGTGCCCCCCTCCTCCCCAAAACGTACCTGAGCCCCATCTCGATCCTTCTCCTTGCAGCAGTAGTCATTAGCTCCTGCTACTGTCAGTCACAAACAGCGAGCTAATGAGGAGAGAGCAGGGGCAGGGCCGAGCAGCACTCTGTGAATCTGCACGCAGAGCAGCGGCTCAGGAGCGAGCCTGCTTGGGTGCCCCTATAGCAAGCGTCTTTCTATGGGAGCACTAGGCAGGAGAGGGGGGGGCCTGGAGTATCAACGGGGAACCCGAGAAGAGAAAGATCGGGGCTGGTCTGTGCAAAACCATTGCACAGAGCAGTTCAGTATATCATGTTTGTTATAAAAAAAAATGTACTATGCCTTTAAGAGCTGATTTTACATCGATGCAGAGGGCTGTACACCATAAAAAAATGCATATTTGTGCACCCAGAAGGCATAGATTGGAAGCCTGTACAAATCAATGCCAGGCTACTGCTGTACACTGGTAGCCACCATAGATACAGGAATGGATGTGCGCTCTAGGCCGTTCATCCATCTCTGTACACATATAAGTGCTCAGAAGTGCAATTACCAGTGAACAACCGTAGCCTGTCATTGACTGTATACAGGCTGCCTCCCGCACAAACACCTGTAATCCCTGGCACAGAAATCTATGCTTCAATTGATGGCATACAGCCCTCTGCAGCAATGTACACTAGCCCTTATCAATACCATTTTTATGATAAAATGTATTGCAGCAAATGATGGGTATGATGTTTGTCACAATCAGTCACTTTCTGAAAGGAAAACTAGAGTCTATTTTCAGGGAACACATATTGTGAATTATTATTGCAGTGATACATTAAAACAACTATTACATTTTTATACACTTTAATTTTCATGGTTTTGTTACTCTATTAAACATAGAGATTTGCAGATAAACCACTAGAGGGACCGAGTCTCGGTGGCTCAGTCTATATGGACTAAGGAGATAAGATGTAAGCCACAAGAAGAATGCATTGTGGGATTGAACAGTAAAGCACAACCACAGTGCCCAGTACAAATATGGCTGCCCCATGAACATGCATTATTACCAACTATGCACAGTATATAGCATAATAGTAATATACATATAGTAATAGTAATGTAAACACATATATGTATGAGACCTCGTACACACGACCAAGTTTCTCGGCAAAAACCAGCAACAAACTTGCTGGGAGATATTTTTTTGCTGAGGAAACTGGTCGTGTGTACATTTTCGTTGAGGAAACTGTCCAGAAACTCGACGAGCCAAAAAGAGAGCAAGTTCTCTATTTCCTTGATGGGAATGGAGAAACTTGGCTTGTCGAGTTTCTCGACGGCTTCACAAGGAACTCGACGAGCAAAACGATGTGTTTCGCCCATCGAGTTCCTCGGTCGTGTGTACGAGGCTTCAGATTACTCACCTCAAACTTATCTCTTTTTAAAAAAAAAATAATGATATCTGCCCTAAAGTTATCCAAAGAATAACAGAACAAATACAGTATAAGGGACTGACTCCATTGTTTGGCTATTCAAAATGAAATGTTTCTAAAATGAATATATGATCAGTTCTCTACACCACTGGAACATGCTTTGCAGTACATCAGACTCTGAGTAAAAACCACTATTACAGCAGTAAGCCCCAGGAAAATAGTTTGTGGTGTGCTAGAAAAGCCAACGATCTATTAGTAGAAATGGTGCTCATGTAGGTATGTGGAAGAATCCCAGTACAATAAAAAAAAAAATGAACAGTTATGCAGAATATCTTTAGGCTCCATGCACTCTGTGTGTTTGAATTTCCCCTCTCCTAGCTCCTAGCTTACATGTTTAGGCATATTTAGAAGCGTCAAGCGCTTGTGCATTTTTATAACTTCCACTGGCCAGAATATTTTTTGCGCCCATTGGAATGAATCAAATGCGTTTAAGTGCATTTAGACGTTTTTACGTGCGTCAAGTGCTCCTCTCCTGAATGTAAACGCCTTTGCGTATTTGGATACATAGGTTAACATAGAGGTGAGTTTACAGACTGAATAAACAAAAGTCAAATGTTTGTGCATGAGCTTTTACTCAGCTCAGACATTGTGGCTTACTGTGCAAAGTACCATTGAGTGAAGTAGTTCTTAGCAACTAATCAGAAATCAGCTTTTGACAGCAGGGTGTGGGCAGACAATTTCTTTTGAGTTGTCTATTACTGCTCTTTGCATTTTGATATTATTATATTATATAGGGTTATTTGCCAGGTTTGTATGTAGTGTTTTATTAAAGAGTGCATTGTGTCTTGAGGACAATGAGCACTTTCTAGGACAGCTGGCAGCAATCAGCATTTTATACACTGCTGCCATTTAAACAATGACCAACTAACCTTTCTCATGTGTATCCTGCTTAACATTCACCCTGTGCTAGAATAGGCTCTATAAGTCCTGTCCAGACATCTGTTTAACAGAGCTAAACTGGTGTCGTTGTGGCTAAACACTCATCTGTGAATTGCCTGACATCTGAACACGTTACTGAAAATAACTGCTACGTGCCACACGATGGCCCTAATTACAGCTCATGCCTTTACATATTATAAGGGATACAAGCAACACCAACACTTGCTCTGTGTGAAAAGGAAGCATCTCTTTCTTCAGAAGCCAGATATGTAAAACATACCTTTGACGATGAGCCGTATTTTATTTGCTTTCCTCTTTTGGATGCTTTGGTCCACACATTGCATTTATCTCTCATAGGGATAGTTTTAGGGTGTACCACAGAAGCTTTTTGCCTTGATGGAGAACCCAGAATACCCCAGGATTTTGCACGTGCCATCTTGGGCTGCTTGTGACCAGGGGCAGGAAAACCCATATCATAATAACCAGCATTGGCAGAATAAATGTCATTGTAAACATCCAGACCATCTGTCACGTCCCCTAGTGTGCCTTTTTTTTGGGGCTTATTTTCTTCTTCCTCAAACAAGTTAAAGCTATCCTCTAGATTCACATACCCCTCACCAGGGTTCGAGCATTCGCTATCCAGATCCAAATCAGAATTAAGGGCACTGTGGAATTCAGGGCTCTTAGAATCAGTAATGCTGCATGCAATTAGGCTGAAATCTAAGTCACTCTGCACTTTGGCATATAATAGGAAGGGAGTGTGCTGACCACAGTTAGAGATCCCTGATAATAAGTTTCCCACCATATCATTACTGTCTACACAAGCCAAGCCAACTTGTTGCTCCTCTTGTTCTATAGCTGTTGCCTCGGGTTTGTCATCCCCTTCAGCCAGTGGACTGCATAGGCCAGAGTCATCCTCTGATGTTAAAGAATGTGTTTCCTTTTTACATGAATTTAATGTATCAGAAGCAGGACTCTCAGCATAAGAACTTTCACTCCTACTAACATAATCTGCAAGGTTTACAGGTACAAAAATCCTCCAGGACCGTCTGTGTTCCCTCTTCTCCGATTTATTTCTATTTCTGGGTAAACCTCCGGGGCGGTTAATTTCTCTATTTAATTTGAGTGCATCATAGATCATTTTTTCATCCAGTTTGTAGGGTTCATTGTCACGGTTTCTGGATTCATTGTTACAGGCAAGGGCACCATTGCTACACAGAGTGCTGCTGTCCAGTGTTCTATTGCTATAGGGTAAGGTGCGATCTGTAAAATGCCTGGAGGAAAGGCTGCCTTTACTACCAGAGTCAATCTGTTCGTTAAGCCGGACTGTGTCATAAATAGACCTCTGAGGGACATAGCAATCTTCAATGTTAAAATCCTCTTCCTCCGCCTTACCAACACATGGTGGGTTCTGTCGTAAACAATCTGGCCTGCTTAAAGGCTTGCCCATATTATAACACTGACAGGCAGCAGACAATACATAAAATGCTACACAATTTGGTTAAATCCTAAAGAAACAGTGTGCATATAAAACATGATGTCTCTTGAAAAGAGTCTCAATCCAAAATATTCAAAATTCTTTTAAAGTGTAAAGTGCCAGAGTAAACCCATTAACCACAATATGTATCAATGCCAGGTGGCTGGCAAGACTGGTAAATAATATTTGCCATTTGAACAAGCGCTTTATGGTCCATGTTAGAAAGCCACATATGAAAGCATCCGGATAAATTAGGAGCACAGATTTCCCAGTCCTGTGCAGGTAATTAATTAACCGTAATCCATTTAAACTGCTTGCAAAACATAGTCTCTGCAGCCAGCAATGCACAGTCCAAGGTGTAGGAAAACTGAAAATGTATCTTTATCCAAAGCCATGACAGTGAAATCCTGCAGAACTAAACCTGTATCCCCAGCCTCTGGTTACAAATACCAGGATTTATTCCTCTCTGGATCCAAACACCAGTGTGTTCTTTCTCACTGCACACTTCTGGCTGTCGTGGCACGTATATCAAACTCTCCATAAAAAGACTTGTTGGCAGGTCCCATGGCTCTTCCATAAAAGTCTTAATTTGCAAGGATTCCCTGAGATCTCCTTAGAATTATTGTGAAAGCAGTAAAATACATCCAATATTTACATCCATCTAAAAGCACATAGATCTTTCAGCCTTATCAAAAAAAAAAAAGAAAAGGCAATTCACAGTTATATCCTATGCAGAAAATAAAAATAATAGAGAGAGCTTGAGAAACGCCAGCCTGCTTGCTCTGTACAATCCAGTGTCTGTGATGAGCTGTACAGCTCTGCCTGCCTTCTCCACAACTGACAGACAAGCTCCTAGCAGAGAGCTTAAGAAACGCCCTTCTGATTCCTTAAGCAACATCTGCTACTATCCCATTCGTGCTCCCAGCTATTATTCTATTGGTAGGTGAGTGACCTCGCAGCACTGCCCCGTACGTATCCTGCTCCACACAGCTTCAATTTAATGTGACTTTGTCTTATAGTCTAAACAATGCACAAAACAACCAAGCTGATCCTTATCTATACAACTTATCTATACGATGAATGCAAGCCTAATTTACATGTATGAGAACCAATAAAAGCCTAATTTAGATGTATGAATCTATGATGAATGTGATAAATAAAAGGTACCATATGTGTTTGAAAAAGAAACATAACTAAGGTTGGATTCACACTGGTGCGGTCTGCCGCATCGCATGTCATTAGTACAGGAATCAAACCAGATTTGACACAATCAGTGCGGTGTGAATTGAGCCATACATTATGTATGGCCCAAGTCGCAATGGATCTAACGTGCATGACCCGAATCAGATCGCATCGGTGTTCAGACCCATGCAATCCAATTCCGATTCCACAGTTCACATTGCGTTCAGTGAACCGATTTGGGGGTGTCATTAACTCTATATTGACACCAGTAGCGGTTCGCAGAGCCCAGTATGAACTGCCTGAGATTCTGATGCGAAGATCCTGTGCGAGTTTGGTCTGAAAGAGACGCGATTTCAGCCATACTAGCTGTGTGTCTGAAATCGCATTGCACCGAGATTGGGATTTGCACTGCAGTGTGGTGTGAATCACATCCGATCTCGGACAATGGTACTGATAAATTCACAAAATGGTCTGCAATCAAAATACACAGTGAGGGTTATTTATTAACCACTTCAATAATGGGCACTTTTGTGCCTTCCTGCCCAAGGTCAATTTTCAGCTATCAGCGCTGTCACTTTTTAAATGACAATTGCGCGGTCATGCTACACTGTACAGAAACTAAATTGCTATAATTTTGTTCCCACAAATAGAGCTTTCTTTTGGTGGTATTTGATCACCTCTGCGGTTTTTCCCCTTTGCTAAACGAATAAAAAAACAGACAATTTTGAAGAAAAAAAAAGGTTTTCTTTGTTTCTGTCGATTTTACAAAAAAAAAATGTAAATAAGTAAGTTTCCTCCTTCACTGATGGCCAATGATAAGCGGCACTGATGGGCACTGATAAGGCGACATAGATGAGGTGATGCCAATGAGATGGCACTGATGAGGTGGCACTGATGGGTGGCACTGATATGCAGCACTGATGGGCATTGATAGGTGGCACTGATGGACACCCATAGGTGGCACTGGTGGGCACTGATAGGCGACACTGAAAGGCTGCACTGATGGGCACTCATGGGTGGCACTAATAGATGGCAGTGATAGGCGGCACTGATAGGCACAGATGACTGGCACTGATAGGCATCACTGGTGGCACTGGCAGGAATTTTTAATTGCCACCTATTGGCAGCTGCCTGGGCACTGATAGGTGGCACTGATGGGCACTGAAAGGCTGCACAGATGGGCGCTGATGACTGGCACTTATAGGCATCACTGGTGGCACTGGCGGGCATTTTTAATTGCCACTGATTAGCCGGCACCTGGGCACTGATTAGATATATCCCTGGTGGTCTAGGGTGGTGGCCATCGCTGGTGATCCTGGTGGCATCCTGGTGGTCCTGGGCGGGCGGTGCTGATAAACAATCAGCACCGACCCCCCCCCCGTCAGGAGAGCAGCCGATCGGCTCTCCTCTACTCGCGTCTGTCAGACGAGAGTGAGGAAAAGCCGATCAATGGCTCTTTCTGTTTACATCGTGATCAGCCGTGATTGGACATGGCTGATCACGTTGTAAAGAGCCTTCGTCAGAGGCTCTTTACTGAGATCGGCATAGAGGTGTGTTAGACACACTGAACCAAGGATTGCCGCAACCCCCACGGGTCATATGACGCACAGTCATAATAACTGAACCACAGCCCAGCCGTCATTCTGCTATAGGCTGGGCGGGAAGTGGTTAAGGCTGGAGAGTGCAAAATCTAATGTAACACAGAAACAAATCAGCTTCTAGTTTTTATTATGAAAGCTTAATTGAACAAGCTAAAGCTAGAAGCTGATTGGCTACCATGCACAGCTGCACCAGATTCCAAGTGCTTCAGTTTTAGTAAATCTCCACATACAAATAGGCAAATTCAACAAAAACAATGGCATATACACATTCTTTTCTATGTAAATGCCCCTAGTGAATATCTATTATTCACTCCCTTTGAATCTGTTAGGCTGATAAACACAGTTCGAATCTTGGCTGGTTCAGAAGGAACTGGCCGAGATTTGAACCGTTAATGGGCAGGCTGAATGTACCAACTTGATCAGTCGATCAACTTGGGTACAACCAGCCTGCCGGATTCTCTTGTGATGATAATCACTGTCTTATCCCAGCATGAGCAATTCCCGTATCAGCACTGTCTGTGTTGATGGGAGAATCAAGCAAATTAACGTTTTTAGGAAAAAATGTTTACTCCTTGTATGGCTGGCCTTAAAATGTATCTAACCCCAAGAACATCAATTGTACATAGTACCACCTATCATTCTTTTGATGAGGTGGCTACATTAGTGTTTTCCAGGCTTTTTAGACTTTTTTATTTTCATCTGATCACTCTGCCAGTACCACACTCCCTGTCCTAGAGTGACAATACTCACTTTACTATATCTATGGAGGAGCAGCATTGTCACCCTAGTGTTAGGAATACAGAATACCTCCCCTCATCTCCTAGGGGAGAAGTTTAACCACTTAAGCCCCGGACCAAAATGCAGCTAAAAGACCAGGCCAGGTTTTGCGATTCGGCACTGCGTCGCTTTGACAGATAATTGCACGGTCGTGCGACGTGGCTCCCAAACAAAATTGACGTCCCTTTTTTCCCACAAATAGAGCTTTCTTTTGGTGGTATTTGATCACCTCTGCGGTTTAAATTTTTTGCGCTATAAACAAAAATAGAGCGACAGTTTTGAAAAAAATTCAATATTTTTTACTTTTTTCTATAATAAATATCCCCCAAAAATATATAAAAAAAAAAAAATTTCTCAGTTTATGCCGATACGTATTCTTCTACATATTTTTGTTAAAAAAAATCGCAATAAGCGTTTATCGGTTGGTTTGCGCAAGATTTATAGCGTTTACAAAATAGGGGATAGTTTTATTACATTTTTATACTAATGGCAGCGATCAGCGATTTTTTTTGTGACTGCGACATTATGGCGGACACTTCGGACAATTTTGACACATTTTTGGGACCATAGTCATTTTCACAACAAAAATGCATTTAAATTGCATTGTTTATTGTGAAAATGACAGTTGCAGTTTGGGAGTTAACCACAGGGGGCGCTGAAGGAGTTATGTTTCACCTAGTGTGTGTTTACAACTGTAGGGGGGTGTGGCTGTAGGTCTGACATCATCGATTGTGTCTCCCTGAAAAAGGGATGACACATTCAATGCAGCCGCCACAGTGAAGCACGGGGAAGCCGTGTTTACATACGGCTCTCCCCGTTCTTCAGCTCCGGGGAGCGATCGCAAGGGGGTGGCTAGAAACGAATAGGCGCCCCCTCATCCCGGATCGCTCCCAAAGGATTTCTGACCACCGCATGTACCGGGGGGGGGTCCCGATCAGACCCCGACCCACGTCTAGGCAGGGACGTAGGGGTACGCCCATCTGCCTGTACGTGTCATTCTGTGGATGTATATGTACATGCGGCGGTCGTTAAGTGGTTAATGTAACCCAAGTAAGTGAACTGAGCAGGGCTGCTAAAAAAATGTGGTACTTAATTTCAGTAGTAGTCTGTTGCGTTTATAATTTTACTCAGTGTATGTTTAGAGAACCAACTAATTTTACATGGTAACTCTGGAAAAGCTTAGCGTTTCTACAGATCCCAAAGTGTATTTAAACACGTGTGAAAATACGAGCAGATAGACAATGGCAATGAGGAGAAATCTGCAGAATGGATAATGTTCTCCATTCAGTATAAAGAGTCAAATCATCCCTTCCCAGCTGTATGTATAACTGCATTCACCTCATGCTGGCTGCAATCACAAACCAATAGAATATTGTAAATGTAGTAGACTGAGAATCACACAGAGGAACACTCCTAAGACTCTTATGGAACAGAAGATAGCAATAACCAGTCACATACTGTACATTGCAATTTGATTGCAGATTCTGCTTTGGATTTACCAAAAATTTGATCGTGCCTACCCAAATGCATATAGAATAAGTTGTTTAGGTGGGCCCTAAGGCCCCATACACACGACCGAACATGTCCGCTGAAATTGGTCCGCGGACATTTTTCCGGCCTAGCGGACAGATTTCCAGCGGACAAAAGTTTCTTAGCATGCTAAGAAACTTGTCCGCTAAACACACAGCTCCCGGTCCTGTCAGGGGGAGAAATGCTGTTCATACAATGTATGAACAGAAGATCAGTAATTTCCCCTAGTGAGGCCACCCCCCCCTACAGTTAGAACACACCCAGGGAACATACTTAACCCCTGCCCCCTAGTGTTAACCCCTTCACTGCCAGTGGCATTTTTATGGTAATCCAATGCATTTTTATAGCACTGATCGCTATAAAAATGCCAATGGTCCCAAAAATGTGTCAAAAGTGTCCGAAGTGTCCGCCATAATGTCGCAGTACCGATAAAAATCGCTGATCGCCACCATTACTAGTAACAAAATATTTTTTTTATAAAATTGCCATAAAAATACCCCCTATTTTGTAAACGCTATAACTTTTGCGCAAACCAATCGATAAACGCTTATTGCGATTTTTTTTTACAAAACAATATTTAGAAGAATACGTATCGGCCTAAACTGAGGAAAAAAAAGTTTTTTTATATATTTTCGGGGGATATTTATTATAGCACAAAGTAAAAAATATTATTTTTTTTCAAAATTGTCGCTTTTTTTTTTGTTTATAGTGCAAAAACTAAAAACCGCAGAGGTGATCAAATACCACCAAAAGAAAGCTCTATTTGTGGGGAAAAAAAGACGCCAATTTTGTTTGGGAGCCACGTCGCACGTTAACTAAGACGTTTACTAAGTGCTAATATTGTATTTTGGACTAAGCTATATATATATATATATATATATATATATATATATATATATATATATATATATATATATATAAATATATATATATATTGTTTTCACGGAGGAGAGAGGATGTGTTATAGTATTGAGGGGAATATAATTTATTTTTGGTTACAAGGTTGCTGATTTAGCAAAATTAGCATGGAAGTGGGAGGTGCAGTATAGTACCTCATATTGATTGATTGGATTCATCAATCAAGCACTGTTATTGTTTGGTACAGTAGTTATATAATTTATATTATAGCGCTGTGCTATTATTGTTTTCATCATGTAGGAAAGTAGCCACCATCTCTTGCTCCCCAGAGATGGACTGGGGACCATGGGATTTGTAGTGTGCACAGTGCATATGACGGAAACTCACGTGCAGTGCCTGTTGTAAACAAACAAATGAGGGGGAAAGGATAGGTCATGGAGGACATTACAAGAAGACAGAGACACACAATAAGTAATGTTTTCATGAAAAATTGATTATATGGCCATTAAACTGTAGATATCTATGAATAATTGTCGGAAAATAAAGATATCCTTTAGTGTCACTTTAACCTATAATGTTAAAGCAGCTACACACTAATATGAGGGCTTTCGTGCAGCAGAAAAGAAAATATCATTAAGTTCATAACTTCCTCTTTTTCAGAACTGTTGTACTTTAAAAGGACAAATATTTTATTAGAGGTACAAGTTTATAAGACAAACTATACAAGTTCAATAGACCACAATTAGAAAATGCTATTGATTACAGTAAAATGGACAGCCAATGTATTTGCTGGGTACTCATAAAGAACAAAAAAATCCATAGCCATTATTATCATATTATCTATCCACCACTAACACACATCACATTTTCTCTGTTGACGCAGTTAAACAAACACATAACAACCAAGCATTTAAATGATTCACACTGGACTCAGCATAATTTATGTCTAAAGTGGACACGTGAAAACCAGTTCTTGTACAAATAAAGGAGTTTCACTTAAACCAAAAAATGTTTGTGGGAAATCATGTTTTGTGCAAGGTTTGAAAGTACAAATTTGTAAAAAAGCTACATAATTGCAAAAACTTTTTATGGAAAAGAACTAGATGTAACGAAGGTAGTCGAATTTATTTTTTTTAGCTTCAAGCAAACCTGTGCTTACCCCAAACAGGGCAAAGCAGTAGATATGTCTCATTTCCACACCCTCCCATGCCATGCATACCTCTCTTTCCTTCAAATTCCTGCCACCCTGTTCAGCCACCAGGGGAGATGAAAACACAGGGCTGCCTTCTTTTGCTCCCAGTAATAGAACAGAGTGGTGGTGGGTGGAGGTGTGAAGTAAAGTGTTTGCAGTTAATCAGGGGGTATTGAACTGAAGCAGAGTTTTGTTTTATGTGCTAAGTACCGATTTATTTTAGTAAACACTGTACAATAAAGAAATGTTTCATACAATCTCTAGTTTGTGGTATATTGAGCATCTTACGCCGAAGAAAAAATTGAAAGTGTCTCTCTACTAGACTTTTATAAGTTTATCTTCCCAAAGAAAAATATCTACATCTATCTATCTACACTACATCTATCGCACCAGAGATTGATGTGTGTCTAATATATTGCACCAGTTTTATAATAAAAATTTTTATAATAAAAAATAATACACAAAAATTACATTTATTACTAAGATAGGTCAGTTATCTATATCAGTGATCGTTAACTTTTAATCTGCCCAACTTTTTCAATTCATCGGCTATCCTTATTGTTAGTGTATTTTATGTGCGGCCAAGACAAATTCTCTTCTTCTAATGTGGCCCAGGAAGGTCAATAGGTTGGACACCCCCTGTCCCTATAACATTGGACCTTGGCTTTTTGCCTTCATCTGGATCAGTTGTAGGTTTAGGGTTCTAAAGATGCACGTCTTTCATTTATTTAGTTATTCACAGTATTTTTGCATACTGGTTGAAGACAATGAACATGTTTTTTCTTTTTGAGTGCTGCTGTACAGTGAATGACAGAATATAAAGATAATTATGCTCCTTGGCTAGTTCTAAGATTACAAAATTGTTGTGTTTAACTTGAGTGCACTTTTAACACAACCACATAATTTCTCTGACATGATAAATAATAGCATTCTGATAAATAATAACAGTAGGCCAGTAGAAGGAGCTGTGAGCTCCGAGTGCATAGCCTCTTTCCTTGATTGACAGTCCTTGGTTCCGACGCCTGTCCTGCCCGGTGTGGTCACTTACGCTTCCGTACTCCAGATGCACATCTCCATCTCCACCAGCTATTGGACCGGTTGCGAAGCCTGCAGAGCGGCATTATAAACCATCAGGACTGATTAGATCTTGATGGGTATGAATCTCCTTTTTGATCTTGTAAGTGATTTTACCCTGTGCATCAAATTCTGAACTTTTAAATACTACACTTAGTTGGCGTCTTTCTCTGCTCTTTCACATGTTTCAAAGAGGTTCTGGACACCCTCTGAGTATGGCTGCCTGCTTTAACTGCTTTCCTTAGGCCTCGTACACACGATAGGTTAACCAGAGGACAACGGTCTGAAGGTTCGTTGTCCTAGGTTAACCTATGAAGCTGACTGATGGTCCGTCGTGCGTACACACCATCAGTTAAAAAAACGATCGTGTCAGAACGTGGTGATGTAAAACACGACGACGTGCTGAAAAAAACGTTCAATGCTTCCAAGCATGCGTCAACTTGATTCTGAGCATGCGTGGATTTTTAACTGATGGTTGTGCGTACTAACTATCGGTTTTGACCTATCGGTTACCAATCCATAGGTTAAATTTTAAAGCAAGTTGACATTTTTTTAACCTATGGTTAAATAACCTATGGGGCCTACACACGATCGGTTTGGACCGATGAAAACGGTCCTTCAGACCGTTGTCCTCTGGTTAACCTATCGTGTGTACGAGGCCTTAGTCATCAGCATGGACTATTAGACTTTGCTATTACAGCCATAGCCCATTGTTTTATATCAAGGAGACACACCATTTGGAACGCCAGATCCCTCTCCACTATATTTTTCACGATAAATAATAACAAAACACAAGGAAGTAATTTATAAAAATCTTGAGCAGTTATTAACAAATGTTCTGTCTTCATTAGAAAATAATGTAATTTCGTATAGTTTTAAGAACAAAATATGTGAATTTTTATTCATTTCATTAATGAAATGTGCTCATTCAGAGAATGTTTACTTTCTTATGTGGCTTTTTGAAGTTATTATCACAATTGTGGGTTAAAAAATTCTTAATCGTCCAATTAGAACTGGATTTTGTAAGCCAATTACAAGTTCAGCAACTATGTGCTTAAGTGTAATTACAATTACAGAACAGGGTACTACTTGCACTAATATTTGTGGGAATGTGGAGACAAATATGAATTTATGTCACCGACTTGTTGAGACAAAAGACACCACGTAGGACAATTTTCTTTGAGAATTAAATTGCTAAGGTTACAACCAGAGCTAAATATTGACAGGCAAACAGCTGTACAACACCCACATTTTTATCAAATAATTATTTTATTGTGTAAATAGAACTAACTGCAATGCTTACACCTTCACAGGCACACATAAAACCAAAACAGTTTCCAGAGAGACTATTCGCATAATGAACTATTTTGGCTAAAACAAAACCACTGTCATTTTATTACAGAGGAAGGGAGAACACTTCCTCTGTTAATGTACGCTGTGGATGCAAGTGCAAGTAAAACCTATGAACTATACTGATTTAATTCCATTTGTCTTGTAAATATACTATTTTATTATATTTCTTCAGTAAGAAAAAAAATAAACTGTTGATCCTGCCAGAAAGCATGTGAACAGATAACTCCCTGTGCACTCTCAACAGATTATTCCCAGACAGGTCAGTGGATTACACTTTTCATCATGGGAAAGTATCACAAAGAAAAGTTTTAGTGCATTCCTACTCTGCAACAATGCTGCTCCTCCGTAGACACAGTACAGTGAGTGAGATTTTTCCTTGCCCTAAGACATGAAGTATGTGACCAGCAGGGTGACCATGTGAAAAAATAGGCCTGAAAAAAGAATATGTTTTATGCAGAATTAAGCAAATGTATCCATGCTCACCCATGCAGACCAATGCAGCCTGCCCGTGTCCACCAATGCAGCCTGTCCGTGTCCACCAATGCAGCCTGCCCGTGTCCACAAAAATGCAGCCTGCCCGTGTCCACAAAAATGCAGCCTGCCCGTGTCCACAAAAATGCAGCCTGACCAATGAACACCAATGCAGCCTGTCCGTGTCCACCAATGCTGCCTGACCAATGCACACCAATGCAGCCTGTCCGTGTCCACCAATGCAGCCTGCCCGTGTCCAACAATGTAGCCTGACGTGTCCACACCAATGCAGCCTGACCAATGAACACCAATGCAGCCTGTCCGTGTCCACCAATGCTGCCTGACCAATGTACACCAATGCAGCCTGCCCCTGTCCACCAATGCAGCCTGCCCGTGTCCACCAATGCAGTCTGCCCGTGTCCACCAATGCAGCCTGCCCGTCTCACCAATGCAGCCTGCCCGTCTCACCAATATAGCCTGACCAATCCACACCAATGCAGCCTGACCAATGCACACCAATGCAGCCTGCCAGTTTCCACCAATGCAGCCAGCATGTGTCCACCAATGCAGCCTGCCCATGTCCATCAGTGCAGATTGACCAATGCACACCATTGCAGCCTGCCCGTGTCCACCAATGCAGCCTGCCCGTCTCACCAATGCAGCCTGCCCGTCTCACCAATATAGCCTGACCAATCCATACCAATGCAGCCTGACCAATGCACACCAACGCAGCCTGCCCATGTCCACCAATGCAGCCTGACCAATGCACACCAATGCAGCCTGCCAGTTTCCACCAATGCAGCCAGCATGTGTCCACCAATGCAGCCTGCCCATGTCCATCAGTGCAGATTGACCAATGCACACCATTGCAGCCTGCCCGTGTCCACCAATGCAGCCTGCCTGTGTCTACCAATGCAGCCTGACCAATACACACCAATGCAGCCTGACCAATGCACACCAATGCAGCCTGCCCGTGTCCACCAATGCAGCCTGACCAATGCACACCAATGCAGCCTGCCCGTGTCCACCAATGCAGGCTGCATCAACTGTTGGCGAGTAAAGCCTCGTACACACTACAGGTTTTCTCTGCAAAAACCAGCAAGAAAACAGCTTCTTGCCGAGAAAACCGTTCGTGTGTACGAGGCTTTCAGGTTTCTCGTCTGGAAATCTGGCCAGAATCTCGACGAAAAAAAAGAGAACCTGCACTCTTTTTTCTCGTCGAGATTCTTGTCGGCCTGTTTCCCCACAAGAAACCCGAGAGTGTGTATACTTACCTGTCGCCGTGGAAACCTGCGCATGCTCGAAATGACTTTGACTCTTGCGCGGTAGCTTCCACGGCATAGGTAGGGTGAAGCAAGATGGCGGCGACGACATTGAATGTGACGAGCGCATGCTTGTTGTACGCAATGACGTCACCGCGTTCTTGCCGTTCAAGAGAACTGCGGTTCTTTTGAAAGGTCAGTTGTGTACACTCGGGCGGCAAGAGATTCTTGCCAAGAATCTCGTCAGGGAAAACGACTGTTTTTTCCTGACGAGATTCTTGCCCGTGTATACAGGGCCTAACTCTTGAGGCCTGGCTAGTAGCTCAGCACTTTAAATTTTGAGCCCTGAGTTACTGCATTAAATTATGTGCATTTACGTATGGCTGCAGTTAAGCTTTAAAGTAGAAAAAAATAATAATTACAATTGTACCAGTCTCCATCCTGTCCACATGCTCCCTAGCAAAATGGTTAAGAAGCATTTTTGAAGTGTAGCTGCAATAAAGAGTCACTGTATTATCAAATCTGTTCCTGTTGTTGTCACAAAGCCGAGAACAGAAGAGCCATAGTGCACTTTATGCAAAAATGTGCCAGTAATGTCAGGAAAAACTGCTATTAACCACTTGCTTACTGGGCACTTAAACCCCCCTCCTGCCCAGACCAATTTACAGCTTTTAGCAGTGATACATTTTCAATGACAATTGCGCAGTCATAAAACACTGTACCCAAATGACTTTTTTATCATTTTATTCACACAAATAGAACTTTATTTTGGTGGTATTTAATCACCACTGGGGTTTTTATTTTTTGCTAAACAAACAGAAGAAAAAGGAAATATTTGAAAAAATATATATTTTGTTATAAAATGTTGCAAACAAGTAATTTTTCTCCTTCATTGATATGCGCTGATGAGGCAGCACTGATAGGCTACACTGGTGGGCACTGATAGGCTGCACTGATAGGCACAGATAAGGCGGCACTGATAAGATGGCACTGATGGGTGGCACTGAAGGGCACTGATAGGAGATACTGATAGGTACCACTGATAGATGGCACTGATGGGCACTGATAGATGGCACTGATAGGCTACACTGGTGGACACTGATAGGCTGCACTGATGGGCACAGATAAGGTGGCACTGATAGGCACAGATAAGGCGGCACTGATGGCCACTGATAAGATGGCACTGATGGGTGGCACTGAAGGGCACTGATAGGGGATACTGATAAGTACCACTGATAGATGGCACTGATGGGCACTGATAGGTGACACTGATGGGCACTGGTAGCTGACAATGATTGGCAGCACTGTTGATGAGGCACTGATTGGTGACATTGATAAGTGGCACTGTGGGCACTGGTAGGTGGCACTAGTGGGCATTGGTAGGCGGCACTGGTAAGTGGCACTGACAGATGGCACAAGTGGGCACAGATGAGCTGGCGGTAGCTCTCCCTAATCGGGACCGATGTTCCTCCCTCAGCCGCCGGTGATTGGCTTTTTTTTTATAGTGTGAGGAGAAAAAATAGCCGATTACCGTCTCTGTTTACATCACATGATCAGCTGTCACTGGCTGACAGCTGATCACGTGGTAAGGGGTCGGGATCAAAGCAGTTAACTATAGTCAGCTGTTTATGTAAGGATATTGTGAAATGAAGTTGTGGGATTTCAGCTGATGATTTGTTTTCCTTCTGTAAAATCCCTCTGTCCCTATTTCCTCCATAACTATGCCTTGTTTAGGTATTAGGTATGTTTAGGTATTAAATAAAGAAAAAAAGATTGTTAAATAACAGTACTATTTAACTCTTGAAAATATTGTAATATAGATTTTGTAGAGATTGTTTTTATCTTTTCTTTAGATTTTATAGATTAGTATAAAGGTACAGTTGTAAGTAGTAATAAAAAAAAACTGTGATAAAAAAGTTTGTGTTTTCTGTTGTTTTTTGTTTTTTTATGCTGACTATAACAGGTTGTTTATAAATGCAAAGTAACGTTCAGTCAGTGAAAGGTGGCTGATATAAGAGCTTTGCGATGTTAAAGCTATTCACAAAGTTAAAAGTGATTTCTGATTGGCTGTTAAGAGTTCTTTAAATATCACAAAATGTTGTGATGTTCAGGATATAAAGCCTGGTGACCAGAGGGTAGAGGCTCTGATTGACCCACCATCTTTGTTTGCTCTCAGCTGCTAGTATAAAACAGAAGGTTGAGGTGCCATCAATCAATTACTTATGTCACTTTGTAGAATGTAGTTTGTGTTACTTTAAAAACACAGATTATTGTTTGCACGGGAACTAGATTATATAATCTTTCTGAGGTTTCAATATGAAAAGAAACAATTGAACATTTACTATTGCCAACATTTCTATTTTTCCACTATGCTGGTATGTAAAAACAAGTCACACCATTATCTGCAGGGTGGACTTTGTAACTAAACTTCGGACCTGCCCACATGAAGTCACATGAGAACAACAGCTATATAAAAACAATGAAAAAAATGTTTTACACGTACATAATAAAAAGAATATTCACTACAAAAAGCTACAATGTAAAATCTCCCAACAAAAATCACTCTACAAGATTAAAATACAATAAAAAATGTATCACAATTTTAGGCCATTGATAAAATGAACAAAAACATTGTTATGGGTCACAGGAATATTAGTGGGTACTCAATCTGAGGTCCCATGTTCCGAATTATTGAAGAGTTTATTTTCAAAGGGTTCAAATAACTGTCTCTAATCTGCTTCTATTTTTTTTTTTTGGCTAGAGGCCATTGTTCTTTTACAAATTGTGATATATTACCTCTGTTACATGGCTCATTACACTCTGTGGTTTGCCTAAAGTAAACCATAGTGCTAGAGTTTGCTAAAGTCCAACAGAAAGGGACAGCAGGGTTTGTATTACTAAGCATTACCAAGGATTAGCTATAGCACTTGAATGTATAGGTGGCCATTATGGATTGACATATTTGATGAGATTTACCAAAACTGATGCACACAGAATTTGGTGCAGCTGTGCATAGTAACCAATCAGCTTGATCAATTAAGCTCTGACAATAAAACCTAGAAGCTAACTGGTCACTATGCACAGCGGCACCAAATTCTGTGTGCACCAGTTTTAGCAAATCTTTTCCATATTGTCCATACATCTTGTAACTGCAACTGTAACTGGGTTCTAAGGAGATTTTATCAAAGTGTTAACAATATTATTTACAACACTCCATTGAAAGTTTGGTCTTTTTGGGAAGTGCACATTTGGGAATAAATGGAACAAATAAATATAACAGTGGACCCTAAGTTGTATATATTAGAAAATGTTGAGCCTCAGATAAAATGTATTTAGGGATAAATGTGGGACATGGAGCCGCCTCCCAGTAGTGTCTACCGCTTGTCAGTAGTGGGCTTAAGTAGTTTGATCAAAATGTTGTGGCTGCCTCAACTGCCCCGGAGTGTGGTTTAAGAGGTTGGAGGGGCTCTTTAGAAAACTGATTTGGAAGAAAGGGCAAGCTAGCGTCCGACACTGGAATTATTGGGAGGTGTGCAATACTAGATATAACTCACATGCAATAATAGCCTGCCCCCCACATACATCTTTGATGGAAGATTTAGAAGTAGATTCACAGGGGAAGGGTGGTTGGTGCCCTTCCGCAAGGTTAATGTTGAAGGTATGGAATACAACATGAACAATATTTGTGATTCTCAGAGTATACACCTATTTGGGATCATGTGAACTTGCCTAAGCTTGAGAAACTGGAGAGCTTTGGCAACTGGAAACAAAAGGGAGTGATAAGATTGTTGCAATTATATAGTGGAAGCACTGAAGACATTTCAGACGTTGTAAGAGGAATTTGGGCTCTCAAATAGAAAGTTCTATCAATACCTACAGCAAAGACATGCACTGACAACACAATTTAAAGAGGGGAAGTTAGAATGGAGTTAAACCCCATTTGTTGAAGGCACTGGTAGAGGCTGCTTCCCTAAAGGGGATGATATCAAATTATATAAAAATATACACCTAAAAATATTGGAAAATTATTCTCAGTTGTCTAGTAGAGTAAAATAGGAAAAAGACGTGGGGAAACTAATGGATGCTCAATGGACTGGTATAGTAACTTCAATAGATATATTGTTCCTCTCAGCAGCTCAAAGGTTCACGCAGTTCTATATTATTCACAGAGCATATTACACACCTAAAATATTGTTTAGGTTTGGGAGGCGTCCGGATGCAGCTTGCCCCAGATGCGGTGCAGCAAATGGGGATTTGATTCATATGCTCTGGAGGTGTCGGAAACTATATAAATACTGGAAAGGTGTGGTGGATAAAATAAACTCAGTATTCGGAATAAGTTTACGATTAGACCCAGTGTTGTGTTGTGTATATTAGGATACTTAGAGCAGAGTGCAGCACTTGGGTGCAACTACATAGCAGTATTGCAATGTTTATACCAAGCTAGAAAGGCGATAACATGGAAGTGGATTAATGTTAAACCACCATTGGTAACGGAGTGGCTGGGAAGGGTTAATAATATAATAATTAGGGAAAAACTGGCTTATTTGAGAAGGAGGGGGGTAGATATGAAAAGTATAGATTGAAACCTGGGGACCAGTAACTAGGACTGTATACATTTAGAAAGTCTGTTCTGTAAATCCCTCCTTCATAGCCACATGTTGCTTCATTGAAGAAGGCACCTCAATCACCCCCTTACATCCTTATATACAGTGGGCCAGATTCACAACGAGCGGGCGCAACGTAACTTTTGTGATTTAAGTTACACCGCCGCAAATTACACAAGTTAGTGCCCAAACCACAAAGCACTTACCTGGAAATTTGTGGCGGTGTATCCTAAATCAGTCCGGCGCAAGGCGGGCCAATTCAAATGGGGCGAGTCCCATTTAAATTAGGCGCGCTCCCGCGCCAGACGTACTGCGCATGCTGTCGACGCTATTTTCCCGACGTGCTTTGCGCAAAGTTACGTTGCGCCGAGTTTTGTGAATCGCGACGGGTAAAAAAGAGATGCGGCGGAAAAAAAAATGTAAAAAAAAATTTGACAGCGACGCGGGAAAGACGGGTACACTTTTACATGGTGTACTAACTTTACACTTTGTAAAAGGTACCCTATCTTTGCGACGGCAAACTAACACTTACGGCTACTTAACGAAGGGAAAAAGCTTAGTGGATCTCCGTAAGTGCTAATTTGCATACCCGACGCTGGATTATGACGAGAAATGCCCCCAGCAGCGGCCGCGGTACTGCATCCTAAGATCCGACAGTGTAAGTCCATTACACCTGTCGGATCTTAGGACTAGCTATGCGTAACTGATTCTATGAATCAGCCGCATAGTTAGAAACAGAGATACGACGGCGTATCAGTAGATACGCCGTCGTATCTCTTTTGTGAACCTGGCCCAGTATGTTTACCAACATATACATTGTCTTGTTAAACACAGCAAAAGTAAAATAGAAAAATAGGCAGAGCTTTCTTGCCGAGTAAACCATGCGTGTGTACGAGGCTTTCAGCTTTCTCGTCAAAAAATCTGCCCAAAATCTCGACGAGAAAAACCTGCTCTCTATTTTCTCGTCGTGATTCTTGGCAGTGTTTTCCGAGAAACCCGGGTGTGTGTATACTTACCTGTCACCGTGGAAACCCGCGCATGTTCGAAATGACTTGGACGCATGCGCGGTAGATACCTAGGCATAGGTAGGGTGCAGCAAGATGGCGGCTATGGCATCGAATGTGACAAGCACATGCTAGTCGTGTGCGATGACGTCACTACGTTCTTGCCATTCAAAAGAATGGCGGTTCTTTTGAATGGAGTGTCTGTACACTCGGGCGGCAAGAGATTATTGCCAAGAATCTCTTCAGAAAAAACAATGTTTTTTTCCTGACGAGATTCTGGCCCGTGTGTACAGGGCTTTAGACAACATCAGAGGTGACACCAGAAGCAACAGAATCACTGCTAGCTTTTGTGATGTCTTTGCAACCAGACATGTTTATTCATAGGTGTACTATGCCCTGAAGTAAACATTAGGTACTTGAATGGTGATATACCACACATTTTACCACTATATGATTTTTTTCAGGTTGACCATGAAATTAAACCCATCCAAAACTATTTTTTAGTTTTGAATAGAGTTGGGAAGGTTTATAACATCAGTAACCTCTGAACCTCTTCAGGTTTTTGTGCTGCCCGTGTGCCCGTAATACTAATCTTCCCAACAAAGTTGTAGAGAGTAAAAACAGAGAAGTTCTCACCCTTCTCAACTCTGTTTTGCTGTTTTATGTTATGATAGAAAAAGACAAAACTTTCTCCAGTACGGGCAGGAGGGAATTTAGGCAGGGGCGATAATACTACCAAGCACTCTATTTCTGCACACATCGCTGTCTTTTTGGTAAAGAGGCTTACCTGCAAAAATGGAGAACAACACTAAAATGCTGCTCCAGTCACAAGAAATCATCTGCTGAAACCATGGCATATGTACATTTCCAGAAATTATAATCTCATTCCTAATGTTTTAGTAATATGTTTAAAAGTAGCATATTAACTAATGAAAACAAAAACTTCTTTAGTAAAAAAAAAATCTGATGCACATATACCTGTATATTTCCACACAGTTATGTCTCCTGTTTTTGTATTGTGCTTTTCCTTAAAGTGGATGTAAACCCAATTCATGAAATTTGAGCTGGGCACATAAATCTGAGGTGTTTTGTTATCTCTTTTTAAAGTCCCGTAGCTTTCTCCTGCTCCGTTCTTCTGTTATCAGCCTGATATTTACTAACAAGTTCTCCATCACATATGATAAAAGCAGCCAGAGTTTTGTGTTGGGGAGGATGCTATAAATAGATTAGCAGAGCCCTGAACTATTCAACAATCATATCTGAAAGTCTCTACCTATGAGGAGAGGGGGTGTGTGCCTTTCCTCCAATCAGCTGTCTTGGCTGTATGCCTAGGCTTCATTGCATTGCTAACCAGAAAAAAAATCTCCTAACACATCTGAACTTTCTGAACAGCATTTAAAGCTGAAGACAGAAGATATACATGGTAAACCTATGTAGGGGGATTTGTGTATCATCCGAGGCTGTTCACTTCACTGGGTATATGTGAGTGTTTTTATATACTTTAATGAAAAAAGCCTAATATATAGTTTAGAACCACTTTACCTACCACAGGGTTTATATTTCTGTGCAGTTAGATATATTGCAGAAGCACAAAAACAAACCCCCAGCCTGTTGTTCAGAGAAAAAGAAAGCAGCAGAATACGCATGAGGTTATCACTCTGTTCAATCTGCTCTCTCCTTTTCTTCACATACAACACATGTGCACTTGAGCAGAACTTGAGTGGTTCCTAGTTCTAGCTCCCTTTCTTTCTGTCTGATTCCTGCTGTTCAGGGATTACTGAAGGCTCATATCAAAACAAACTCAGGTACTTCTACTAGTGGCATTATAAATAGGTGTAATGCTTTGTATTGGTATTTAATTGAATTGATTGGCATTGCTATATTTATCTGCAGTTCATGTTAAAACAATTTAACTGCCACTCATTTTCAAATTCACAGAATAAAAGGAAGTGTTTTTGTCTTTGTACCTTCAAAAGGAAATAGAATAAAACATTTAAAACTTCCCTATTTAGTATGATGTAGTTGGTGCACTAAAGGATCAATGGGTGAGGGATATCAAATTTGACACCATGTATGTGGAAAAATATGTCAGGGCCAAGTGGTAAGTTAATAGTGTGGTTCTGTAGTGGGCTGTGGGTAAAAAGCCTCTGGACGAGTGGAAAATCTCTAAAGTCTGACTGTTAGTCATTTTAATCTGTATGCTTTAAGGATCTATATTTTCAGAAAACAGGGAGCCTTCCTGCTGATATAAACCCCTACTATCAGCCCTGAAAATGCAGGTAAATGCATTAGTGAAAGGCATGCAATACAGAGGTTTAGACACACAATAATACTAAGTGCTGTTTTCACTTTAAGGACAAGGGACTTCATTGCTCCATATTTTCCTCTTGTTAACATTTCCTATCCTGTCCTTATTTAAACTTACAGAGCTCAGCTTCACCGTTAAAGCTTTTCCAAGGGGATAAAAAAAAAACTGTAAGATTAACGGGTTGTGGTAACATGAGAAATATGTCTATATAGAAAACAGAAAAACCATAACAAAGCATTGAGAAGTTATTTGGAAATTGAAAATGTCAGATCATGGAAATACCTGTGTACAGAATGTGAGAGTGTCAACAAAGGCGATACAAAATACATCAAAAGAAAATCCCAACCCTAACAACTGATAATCTATGTGTCGTACAAGAGGTGAGCATATGGTGGCACATACAGGAAAATAGGACCTAAAGGTCAGTATTTTCTTACTGAAAAAAATTCAGACTGTTCAGTAGCGACAAAACTAACCACAAGAAAAGCAATCAGATTGTATAGTCTTCTTAGTTTAGCTTGAATATGATACCTGTGCATACAGAATCCAATCATCAAAATTGCATGAGTGTATATGAAAAGTAACTGGATTCACAAAAAAAATTCAAGCAGTCTACGACATGTGTGTTGAGATTGTACTACAATGTGAAAAATTATAAACGCAACACTTTTGTGTTTACCCCTATTTATCATGAGCTGAACTTAAAGATCTACTACTTTTTCTATGTACACCAAAGGCCTATTTCTCTCAATTATTGCTCAGGTGTGAACAGGGCCTTATATGTTGAGAATGGAGCTGGATGCCAGGACAATGTAACACCAGCGTGCATGCGTTACATCATTAGCGGTTGACCAATGGCTGAGTAGGACACATATTTTCAGTTATAAGTACCAACACCATTCTGAATTGCCTAAAGGACTATTATTGTATCTGATGCTTGTACATATGCCCTACCTCAAGGCTAAGTGTTGCCACACTGAACGTTCATGAAAAGTCATGCTGTAGCCCATCCTTTCTCAACTTTTTCGACCCAGAGGAACCCTTAAATAGTTTTCGGACAGCAGAGAACCCCTGCTAATACTAAATCATCAGCTAATTACATGATGTCAGAATAGCCCCCCACCCATACAGTGATAGTGCCATGCTGCTGGCTCTACTACTTTGTGTTGTTCCTGGGGCTATGCAGGTACTTTCAGATGGGAGAACAATCGGTCACAGCTCAGTAGATCCCTAGCAGCCTCTGGAGGAACCCTAGGTCGAGAGTGACTGTTTGTTAGGACCTGGGCTTGGACCTGGGACTTCTGGTGTGTCTGGTGGTGACTCTGCTTGCTGAGCCACCTGGAATGCTGGACAGCTCCTTGGACAGTTCCTTGGATAGTTCCTTGAATGATCTTGTCTTGAATCTTGTTTGCCTTGAATCTGGAACCCTTTGCTCCTCCCATGAACTTCCTGATTTAAGCCATGTCCCTGCACTTCCTGGTTGCCAGAATATTGTGCCTTCACCAGCCAATATCTTGCTCCTGTCTCTCTTGCTGCCGACCACATCTTTGCTACCATTCGCTACCGACATTTGGCTCATCCCCCGACTACGCTTCTGCCGAATCCCAACATGCAACTATTTGTTACAGAATTTTGGCTTGTTCCCCGACTACGCTTCTGCTTGATCCCTACCTGTTATATCTGCTTCCGGACCCCAGCTTGCTCACCTCCTGATGGAGCATTCCTGAGGATCGCGACCTGGCACTAACACGCAGCAAAGCCCATCTCCACCATCAGGAGCTCTGGTGAATACCGATTAGTGCTTAGACCCCTCACCTCAGGTAAACCTGTGTCATCAGCCAGGGTAACCTGAGTGAATATCTGCTCTGCTGCTATAGCTTCTGGCCTCTGAGCCTGACTCCAGACTGTGACACTGTTGTAGCCTGACAGCCCAACAATAAATAAACATATAGGGATGTTTCCATGATTTTTCCAAGTCAATCTCCCTTGTTTTTGTCTAAAAAGCAGGTAAGATTTACAGTAGCTACACAGCCACATTTTAGGTGATGACTGATAGCAAGTTGCTTGGAGTATGGAGTTACCCACAAACATTTTTAGTTCTTATTGGTTTACATCCAACCAAACTTAAACCCTATATAATTTGGGCGAACACAATAAAAGATTATATATACCCTATTTAACAATACATTTATGCACTGGTTGAACATGGCTGACGACTCTCGGGTTAAGCACACAGATCTGCCTACGTGTGTGAGCCCATTTACTGGCCTGTACTTGGTCTGTTACATGTTTTTGATAGGCTATCTTACAGGTATTTGGTTATGAAGAGTTTATTTACACTAAAGGAGAGCCCACGGGGTGGTGGGACACCAAGTGATAATGTACATATATGAAGGTCAAGAAATATATTTTTCTCTTGACAATGAATAACCTTCACATAGCTGATCACTACTCTGCAAATAATACTTACTATGACATCTTGCTGTGAAACACTGCTATAAATATTTGCAATCCCCCAGCTTTGAAACTAATCCAGGAGTCATGCTGATTCATCACTAAAATACCAGAAGCCTTATTTTTACTATACTTCTCCTGCTAAGTCTGAACCGCAAATGCACTGTGATCTCATACACATCCATGTACTTTGGACACGATGCCTCATTTTGAGAAGCTAAGCTGAGATCAGTAAAACTATCATTAAATACTTCTGGGAAATAAGCACAACAGCCTAATTATTAGACAGATTTGTAGAATTAGCAGCACAATCGTGTTCATGCTTAGCGACATGCTAAAACTACATCTTAGAAATGTAGACTATATTAAATATTTCTATTAATTAAATGCTTCTAACATTCTATAGATGTAAAACCATGACAAGCACAAGGTTCTTACTCAAACATTATTATCTTACCACTAGCTAATAGGTATTATGCACTTATTTCATCAACATTTCCACAAATTACAGAGGTTCCTACACAAGAACCTCTGGGGGTCTAGCCTACGCAATAAATCAGATAATCTCAGATTTCAAATCTATCAAGAAACATAATTTACTAGAAAAAAAAAACACAAAAAGTAAAAGAAATTCAATAATTTTAACCACTAGCCGACCGCCCACCGCCATTATACGTCGGCAAGTTGGCTCGGCTGGGCGAGAGCACGTAGTATGACGTCCTCTCTCCCAGCCGCCACTAGGGGCGCGCGCGCGGCGCCGGAGGCGCGCGCTCCCTGCTCGCCCCCGACTCCCGTGCATGTGCCCGGCGGGCGCAATCGCCGCCGGGCACACGCGATCGCTCGTTACAGAGCGGGGACCGGGAGCTGTGTGTGTAAACACACAGCTCCCGGTCCTGTCAGCGGGGGAAATGCTGATCTTCGGTTCATACAATGTATGAACCGAGGATCAGTGTTTCCCCTAGTGAGGCCACCCCCCCCCACAGTAAGAACACACCCAGGCATACTTAACCCCTTCCCCGCCCCCTAGTGTTAACCCCTTCACTGCCAGTGGCATTTTTATAGTAATCCAATGCATTTTTATAGCACTGATAGCTATAAAAATGCCAATGGTCCCAAAAATGTGTCAAAAGTGTCCGAAGTGTCCGCCATAATGTCGCAATACCGAAAAAAAAATCGATGATCGCCGCCATTACTAGTAAAAAAAATATAATAAAAATGACATAAAAATACCCCCTATTTTGTAAACGCTATAACTTTTGCGCAAACCAATCAATAAACGCTTATTGCGATTTTTTTTAACGAAAAATATGTAGAAGAAAACGTATCGGCCTAAACTGAGGAAAAAAATGTTTTTTTATATATTTTTGGGGGATATTTATTATAGCAAAATGTAAAAAATATTAATTTTTTTCAAAATTGTCTCTCTATTTTTGTTTATAGCGCAAAAACTAAAAACCGCAGAGGTGATCAAATACCACCAAAAGAAAGCTCTATTTGTGGGAAAAAAAGGACGCCAATTTTGTTTGGGAGCCACGTCGCACGACCGCGCAATTGTCTGTTAAAGCGACGCAGTCCCGAATCGCAAAAAGTACTCTGGTCTTTGGGCAGCAATATGGTCCGGGGGTTAAGTGGTTAATGAATACTATTAAGCCTGGTACACACAACAGGCTGAAAAAAAAAACAGAGGAGCTTGCTGTACTAACTATGCAATCTATTGTGTTCAAACAGTTGGACTGCCATTGGCTGGTAGTTCTAAACAGATGCGGATTGGCTGCTGGTTTTCAGCATGCCTGTTCAACAGAAGCCAGACGTTCTGTTGGACAGGCTGCTGTACACACAAGCCAAATGTCGGCCTATATTCAGCTCGTGTCTACCAGGGTTTAGTCAAAATACTGTTGTGCAGAAACTAGAGCTAGAACTAGATTTAATTAGTCTGATCACATCAAGCTGCCAAAAGCTGATTTCTTATTGACTGCTGAGGGTGACATGGCTCTAATAATTTCTTGCATTGGATGTCAGATATTTAAAATAAAGTACCACATCCCCTATATACAATAGTTAACCCCAAGAAAAAATCTAAGGATTTTTAGGTACAAATAATACAAATGTAAACAAATTATCTAGACCAGTGGTTCTCAACCTGGCGGTCGGGACCCCCTCGGGGGTCAAATGATGATTTGCCAGGGGTCCCCACATCCTGGGCTGTTACTGAAGCCCACACCGCTGTCCCAGCCTTTTTGACTGATCAGAACTCTCCCCAGCACTGCCACTCATCCCAATTTCCCGCCAGCACTGCCACTCATCCCACCCCCCCCCACCAAGGAGCAAGAGAAGTAATAAAAATATAGAATACATGGAATATAGAGGAAAAGAGCGGGATGAAAGAAAGAAAAAAGGAGAAAAAGAACAAGAAAGATGGCTGGAGAGGGATGGGGAAAAAAAAAAGAAGTTTGAATAAAGAGAGATAAAAGAGAAAGAAAGGAGAACAAAGAGAAAGAGTTGTACATCCTAAAATGTACCATAGGGGTTTTAATACTGTACGAGTGGAAGGGACCCAGGGAGCGCTAAATGTCCGTGGGTTAGGGGTGCAAATTACTTGTTTTGCTTTGGGTGCTGACAACCCATGCTACAAAAATAATTTTACTGTTAGGGGTCCCCACAACTTGGAAAATGTTATCAAGGGGTCACGGCACTAGAGGTTGAGAACCATTGATCTAGATTGTTTACAAATAAAGGTATTTATTGGTGTCCATTACCCACTTGCTGACCGCTTCCCACACTTATACATCGGCAGAATGGCTCCTGTGGGCAACGTAACGTAGCTGTATGTTGCTTTGAAAAGCCTGCCGTGCCCACCCCAAGCTCCGTGACCATGCCCGCGGGACCCGTGGACTTGATGCCTGCCGGTGTCCTGCGATCGTGTCATGGAGCTGCAGAACAGGGGGATGACTGTGTAAACAAGGCATTTCCCTGTTCTGCCTAGTGACAGGACACTAATCTACTGCTCCCTGTTATCGGGAGCAGTGATAAATGTTGTGTCACTGGTAGCCCATCCCCTCACAGTTAGAATCACTCCCTAGGACACACTTAAACCCTTCATCACCCCCTAGTGGTTAACCCCTTCCCTTCCAGTGTTATTTACACAGTAATCAGTGCACTTTTATAGTACTGTTACCCTACAAAATGCCATTTACTATAAGTGTGACACATACATGACATCATGTATAACCAGCTTTCACTGCCTTACCGTAAAAATGGACAGCTGTTGATTGATGACATCAGTTTCCATTCCAACAGGACCTTGCGATTCTTCATGCTCTTTTGCTTTACTGAGCTCATCAGCAAATTCTTTTAATGTATTGTAAAAGTCTTTCATTCTGGTAACAGTACCATCAATGTTTTCTTCTCTGAATTTTGCTCGATCCTGTAATTTGCTGCATTGTTTTCTCAAGGCTTCTAGGTCCCTTTTAATTCCAACAAGATCAGGAGATGTTTCAGAGGTCAACATCATCTTGCAGGTCTTGTTAGCATTGTCATTAGTTGTTATAAGATCTCCTAAGTTCTGCATGAATCTGCTAATGTCCTTTTTCTGAGCCTGTAGCGTATTCATATCCCTTGCAATTGGCATCATACTGTCAAGCTCATCATCCAACTCTGTAAACTGAGAAAACATCTCTCTGATACTATTTTGGAAATGTCCGATTCCTTGTAACTTGGTTTCCAAGAAGGAACATTTTTCTTCTATTTGTTGGCTGATAGTGTTGTGTTTTTGCTGAAGGGATTCAGCTTGAAGAAGAAGATCAGACACACCTTCTGCATCTGAGGCATCTACCACAATCTCTTGAGCCAATTTTACAGAGTGCTGTATTTGTGGCTGCAGACTTTGAAGGGCTTTTTGTTGGGTTTGCATTATTGTTAAATGCTTGTTACTACATGCTTGGGTCCCGAGAGATTCATGTACTTCTATATGTTCCTGAGCCACAGACAGTTGCTTTTCAGCTTCTCTAACAGATTCTTGGAAGTCTTTAAGACGCAGTGCCATGTTCTCAAGTGAGTCTCTTTTATTATGTAAACCATCAATAAGTGATTCCACCTTGTCATTCAACACGGCACTCTCTTCTGTAATTAGGTCTTTATCTGTCTCACAGGAGTTTAATAAACTATCTGCTGCACTGTTTAACATCTCCACTATTCCACGCTGTTTATCAACACTCTTTTGTAGAGCTTTTACTTCTCCAATTGAATTTTCTATCACTGTTGGGTCTGTGGAAAGTTTAACTAAAAATATTTTATTTTGATACTCTTCAATCCAAGGCTCTATGTTATCCACCATGTCTCTGTATTTCACTGCTTTTTGTTGGCACTCTATCAAATTGTTCTCCCGTTCCGATACTTTCTTATTAATGTCTTCCCAGCTAGATTTAAGCATAGAGAGCTGAGACTGAAGTTTTGCCTTCTCTTTCCCTTCAGTTTTTTGTAAAAGGTTCTCACCCTCTGTTATAATCTTTTCATAGGCACCATGCTGGGCATTCAATGTACTGTGTGCTTGTTTTGTTTCTGTGATTAATGACTCCAAAACCTCAAGCTTGGCTGAGATAGGTGCTGCTTCATTTTGCATTTTTTTCTGATTCTCCATCCAAGCCAGGAAATCTTCAGACAACTGATGGAATTTTTGAGAGCTAGCAAATGCAGATTGTAGCTGCTCAACTTGAAAACCTATGGGTTTAATGCATACAGTTAATGGAGACGAAAGTAAAAATAACCACACATACACTATATACATGAAAATAGGTGATGCATCTGTGCATCTTTTAAATGTATTTCTTAGGTGTTCAGTGTCTTTTTATGCATTAAAATTACCAAAGAAAGGTGTCCTAGGTGCAGGTGTATGGCATTGTGGCCTGCACAGTTACTTAATTTGACAGCCCACATTTAAAATGCACTGGTAAATATCAACTCTAACTACAATGCTGTCAATATATAGCTATGGATACATTTTATTTATTGAACCATGAAGTAAAATGTTAGGGAAGAAGCTATGGAAGTAGGTTTATGGAAGAAGCAATGAAAGTAGGTATACCAATATACAACATATATTGTTTTTTATGCAGAAGTGAGCCTGATTTTGCGCTTTCGTAAATAAACCCCATTGTGTACTTAAAAGTGGGGTATGCCTGTACATTTACAGTGGATATAAAAAGTCTACACACCACTATGAGAAAAAGATAAATAATTTGAGAACATTGTCACAGTTTAATGTGACCTATAAACTGTACAATTCAATTGAAAAACAAACTGAAATGTTTTAGTAGGGGGGAAGTAAAAAAATAAAAATAATGTGGTTGCATAAGTTGGCACACCCTCTTATAACTGGGGACGTAGCTATGTTCAGAATTAGGCATTCACATTCAAATTCATCTTAAATAGGAGTCAGTACACGCTTGCCATCATTTAAAGTGCCTCTGATTAATCCCAAATAAAGTTCAGCTAGTAGGTCTTTGCTGACATTTTCTTAGTCGCACAGAGAGCTTCCAAAGCATCAGAGGGATCTCATTGTTAAAAGGTATCAGTCAGGAAATGGTACAAAAGAATTTCCAAGGTATTAGATATACCATGGAACTCATAAAGACAGTCATCATCAAGTGGAGAAAATATGGCTTAATAGTGACATTTCCATGAACTGGACGTCCCTCCAAAATTAATGAAAAGATTAAAAAAAAATCTGGCCAGGGAGGCTGCCAAGAGGCCTACAGCAGCATTGAAGAAGCTGCAGCAATATCTGGCAAGTACTGGCTGCGTTGTACATGTGACAACAATATCCTGTATTCTTAATATGTCTGGGCTATGGCAAGACGGAGGCCTTTTTTTACCAAGAAAAACATTCAAGCCCAGCTAAATTTTGCAAAAACACATCTGAAGTCTCCCAAAAGCATTTGGGAAAATGTGTTCTTGTCTGAGGTTGAACTTTTTGGCCATAATTCCAAAAGATTTGTTTGGCACAAAAACAACCATGCACATCACCAAAAGAACACCATACCAACTGTGAAGCATGGTGGTGGCAGGTTAATGCTTTGGGGCTGTTTTTTCTTCAGCTGGAACAGGGGCCTTAGTCAAGGTGGAGGGAATTATGAACAGTTCCAAATACCAGTCAATATTGGCACAAAACCTTCAGTCTTCTGCTAGAAGGCTGAACATGAAGAGGAACTTCATCTTTCAGAATGACAATGACCCAAAGCATACATCCAAATCAAACAAAGGAATGGCTTCACCAGAAGAAGATAACAAATTTGGAATAGCCCAGCCAGAGCCCAGACCTGAATCCAATTGAAAATATGTGGGATGATCTAAAGAGGGCTGTGCACATGAGATGCCCTCACAATCTGACAGATTTTAAGTGTTTTTGCAAAGAAGAGAGGGCAAATATTGCCAAGTCAAGATGTGCCATACTGATAGACCAATACCCAAAAAGACTGAGTGCTGTAATAAAATCAAAAGGTGCTTCAACAAAGTATTAGTTTAAGGGTGTGCACACTTATGCAACCATATTATTTTATTTTTTTATTTTTACTTCTCTCCACCTTAAAGATGTTGTTGTTCAACTGAGTTGTACAGTTTATAGGTCACATTAAATGTGGAAAAAAGTAATGAAATTATTTATCTTTGTCTAATTCATGATTCATCACAGCACATGCTGATACCTGGGTCCCGGCCAGCTGCCAGCACCCGGTGATCGACTCTGTGCTTCCCAGAACACAGCTCTATAGCCTCGTACACATGGCCATTTTTTCCGCCTGGAAAACTGCCATGAGAGCTTTTGGCCGGGAAAACCAGCCGTGTGTATGCTCCATCGCAGTTTTCCCGACAGGAAAACTGCCGAAAAAAAAAAAGAACTAGCTCTCTTTTTTCCCGCCTGGATTCCCGGCGGTTTTTAACCCGGCAGTTTTCCTGTGGGAAATACTGCAATGCAGCATACACACGGCTGGGATTCCCAACCAAAGCTCTCTTGGCAGTTTTCCTGTCGGGAAACCCGGTCGTGTGTAGGGGGAAAGCAGGTTCTCGGTTTTCCCCTGGGGTTTCCCGGCGGTAAAAAGTCAGCCGGGAAACCTGTACGTGTGTACGAGGCTTGTGAGTGTAAACAGCACAGAGCTGTGTTCAGTGATGATGATCTAGTTGTTTTTTCATTCTCTGCTTAGCAACTAAATCCCCAGTAAAAGCAGCACCAGGCACATACATAAACACTTGTTAGGTACATATTCAACCCCTTGATTACCCCATATTTTAAACCCTTCCTGCCCAATATCATTAGTACAGTGACATGTTTTTATGAGATACAGGCGTACCCCACTTTTAAGTACACAATAGGGTTTATTTACTAAAGCTGGGAAGTGCAAAATTAGGCTCACTTCTGCATAAAAACCAATGAGCTTCCAGGTTTTATTACAAAAGCTTAATTAACAAGCTGGGGTTAGAAGCTTTCTATGCAGAAGTGAGCCAGATTTTGCGCTTTCCAGCTTTAGTAAATAAACCCCATTGTATACTTAAAAGTGAGGTAAGCCTGTACTAGTTCTTTAGATGACTGAGACACAATAGCAAGGGGGGGGGGTTGAATAATAGCAGGGTAACTAAGGAAATGTGTGATGATCTAACTGTATTTCTAAATCATGCACTGTGTAATACTTGCATTCTTAAATCTAGCTGAGTGGTGATGTCTGAAATATGAGCCTGCTCCTGATTTTATCAGATTCTTTCTGTTCATGGCAATTAAGCTGTGGAATGTTTTATTATGAACCAAGATACTTTAGCGATTGTGTGTGTTTTTTGGAACTATTTCTGGTGTTTTTAAAAATTACCATACAACAGGGACCTGAAAGGTAATCTTTTCTTCCAAACTAATGGAATGTGTTCACTTTATTGACTCATCAGCACTATTTGTGTTAGTATTTAAGGCATTCTTTTTAGAGATCTATTTAATCACTGAAGTCACATCAGCATGCTGGCATTTAAAAAATCTGTGTAAAGATTATTTTTTGGCCTGAAACCAACCTGCTTTTTCTTTTAAGTCCATGAACGGCTTAACAACCGTGTCCATTTGCCTTTTCAGTTCTGTCTTCAAGTACTCCTCGGTCACCAGATGTGACAGGTCATCACAAAGGGCTTTGGCAAGGTCAATGTTGGCCATCTCTATGTTTATTTCTTCCTGTACCTGCTTTGCATTGTCCATCTTCTGTTTTACAGCATCAGGGTGAGAGCTTACTGTCATATTGCTACTCAGTTTGTTATTCAAGGCACTTAGTTTCTCAGAAAGGCCATTCAGAAGGCTTTGGTAGTGAGTGCTCTTCACAATAGCTTGGTCAATTCTGTCACATCTGTCATTCAATTGTCCGCTCAAGCTCTCCCATTTACACGCCACAGATGCCAACTGCTCTTTTACAGCCTCATCACAAGGAGGAAGATCCCCTGGTCGGCTTAGGATTTTCTGCCCCGTGCTGTTAAGTTGCTCATACTGCTGTTTTCGTGCATCAAACTCTTTCAGGAGAATCTATCACAAAAAACAACAAAAGAACAGTATAATTAATGTAATTCACAAGTGCAGCAGGTCGGCCTAAATAAACATAAAGGGGTTGATTTACTAAAATTGGAGAGTGTAAAATGTGGGCAGCTCTGCATAGAAACCAATCAGCTTCCAGGTTTTATTGTAAAAAAATTATTGTATTGTTATTAAGTTAGAAGCTGATTGGCTACCATGAACAGCTGGACCATATTTTGCACTCTCCGGTTTTAGTAAATCAACCCCAAAAGACTTTCAAATGAAACACATTTTTTTAACAGGGTACCATGAGCAGCAATGATTATAAGTGAAAAGCAATAGGCAGCAACCCACATCAATAGAGCTGTCATTGTTTTACTGTTTTTACATTTTAAAAAAAGCATACACTGTACAACCAACAATATGCATGCTGCACAACAAAGCTTAATTCCGAGCCACCAGACAGCTTGATAAAAGCAACTGGGGGGAGGCAGCAACTCTTCTCGATTTATATGGATGGTATTCACAAATACATGTGGGTTTACAATATTATAAATGTGAATCCATGTTTAGACACATGGCAAAGAGGTGCTATAAAGTTTATGGTTGGTATCTTTACTGGTGAGCTGAATTACTGAAGGAGTGCAGAATAGTCGATTTGCAAAGTGAATGTCCTCTTGGCATAGTAAACAAGGTGAAGCATCCCCATGAATAATCTCTGGTGGGTGGAGTGAAACATGTTGGGGGTGTGGCCTGGCAGGCGTCCAGTTGAGACTGCCATTCACTATTATACAACAAGTCTTTACTTGATGTGCGGCTCCCGGGGGAACCTAGTCACTCTCTACCAAGGCAATGCTATGCTAACTCTGAAAACCTAATTAAGAGCAAAGTTAGCTTAAAAAAAATGCAGGATTTATTCACTAAGCTACTTGAACATTCACTTTGCTAAGTAAACAGTCTCTACTCCTTTAGTAAATCAATCTCAAAAAGTTTACTCTTATGCCTGGTACACACTGGAGTTTTTTTTTTTTTTCGTTCAACACAAGCAATGTTACTACAGCAATCTCCCGGCTGACCTATAGTATCCTGACAGGAGGACTGCCCCCCTACCACCAGAACACAGTGATAAATGGCTGCCAACACTGATTGGATGCTGTTTTTTCAGCATGCCCATTCAATAAAAGGCAGCCGTTAGATCAGCTTCTGTCGGACAGGCTGCTGTACACACGGGCCAAATGTCGGCCAGTTTCTGTTGAACTGGCCTATACCTGCAGATATTCAGTCCATATGTACCAGCCTTAAGGCACAATGATAGCTAATCCCAAATGCATGTTTACATCCATTTCTATAATTAAAATCCATTAAGCCATTGTACTTGTGGCCAGCATGGATGAACCAGTGAAAAGAATACGTGTTGAATGTCTAGTGTTTGTACTAGGTCACAAGTGGCATGCAATTGCAGAAGATGAACTCATGTGAAACACATTTATTAATTTATAGACATACATCTGGGGGGTATATGAATGCACATAACATTGTCATGCTGCATATGAAACACATTTCTATAGCATGACAGCCAAGACAGAAAAAAGCTAAATTAAAAAATGGTGTGATCACAGGGGTGACTTGAGAGTCACAGAACAATATAGACTATGTGTAGCGAGATCATACGAAAGCTGTTATGGAGACATGATTCACTATTGAATCATCCCACAGGATATACAGGAGAGTATTTAGTTTAATGGAATAATGTGATTATGGCCAAAGTGTCAAGCAACAGACAAAATCATTACTCATTCATTTTAGCGGCATGTGTAGTTTAGTATCATATTGTGCTGTTCAATGTTGTCACGCACATTGGAAATGTTTTCTCTTATATAGTAATACCAATTTTACTGTCTGCCAATATAAGGTAAAAGTGACAAATCAAATGTCAAAAAGTACACATAGTAGTGGGCACAGAAAATGTTAAACTTTAAGTGGACACACACAAATATGTGCAATAGTTGATAGCCTAGTTTAATATGTAGCAGCAGGACACATGTCCTGCCGCTAATATGTCTTTCAGTGCTAGGGTTTTGAACATAATTTTGCATACTTATATGTATGTTTCCTCCCCATACAAAATATTTACTAAAGTTAGGTGTTTTACAATATGCTTTCCAAAATTAGCAATACATATATCTTTATAAATATATCTACAGACCAAACATTGTATAATACTGTATTTTCAACCAAATATATCTTCTGAGACATGGTACTAAGAAAAATAAATAATAAAGCTACACCTCTTACCTCTTATTTTTAAAATGCTAGTCGACTGGCTTTCATATGATTTGGCTTTAATACTTTATGAATCACTGGCCAGAAATATGCAGATCAGGAGCATTGGCTTTACTTGGACTTCACATTCTGCATGTTTTTTTCCCCAGTGATTCGGGAAGTAATGATTTTAGAAGCAGCCAGGTGTTTCGTCAGATATGGCGACCCGTCAGAAAGTGTAACAGAAGTGACGTTTCGTCACCGCCCTCTTGCTACACCCCGCACTTCCCCGTAGTAAGGATACACTGAGAACACTGACAAGGGGGTAAGCAGACATCTTGTTACACCCACCAGAGTTTTGCATCTTACATGTTTTTTTCAACAGTTAACCTGCGGCAAGTGTGCTAATCTTACAGGTTTGACAATCTGTCAGAAGTTTGCTGCTTTTAAATTGAACATGTAAACATTCACACAGCGTTTTAAGTACTGTATTTCACTACATAAACTCAGTTTACTGTTAAAAAACATGTAGAATGCAAAACTCAACAAGATGCTTGCTTACCCCCTTCTTAGTGTATCCTTACTATGGAGGAGTGTGAGTGTGGCAAGATGGCGGTGACAAAATGTCACTTCCGTTACACTTTCTGACGGGTCGCCTAATCTGATGAAACCCAGGCAAGAAACATCTTCAAAGGAGGTAACAAATGGCAGCTCCCTCTTTCTCTAATTACAGTTTTCATTTAAAGGGAACCTCTTAGGACATAACATATAGTATTTATTTCTTTCAGGTACAGTAAAACCTTGGTTTGAAAGTAACTTTGTTTGAGAGTGTTTTGCAACACGAGCAAAATGTTTTCATAAATTTTGCCTTGATATACAAGCGATGCCTTGATATAAGAGTAGTGTCATGTCACAGCTGAGTGCAAAAAAAAGAGAGGAGCCTCTAAGTGTAGCAATATGGTTACATTTAATGAAGGTACAACATTTAGAAACTTATTGCTACACTTAGAAGTGACTCTCTTCTCTTTTATACCCTGTAAAAAAAATGCTTTGATATACAAGTGTTTTGGATTACAAGCATGTTTCTGGAACTAATAATGCTCGCAAACCAAGGTTTTACTGTACTTATATAGCACCGTCAATTTAAGCAGTGCATCTACATTCACATCAGTCCCTGCCCTCAAGGATCTTACAATCTAAGGTCCCTAATTCACACTAGGGCCAATTTAGACATTTAACCTACCAGCATGTCTTTGGAGGGTGAGAGGAAACCCATGCAGGCACAGGGAGAACATGCAAACTTCAGGAAGGTAGTGTCATGGTTGGGATTCAAATCAGCGACCCGTTTGCTGCTAGACGAAAGTGCTAGCCACTACACCACTGTGCTGCCCGTATAGTAGCTGTCATTGGGGAATTTTGTAGCCTGCTTAGCCTGGTCATACATCATACAATGTTCTTGTTCAATTTTCCCTTAGCTTTACAAAAACCTAAACAAGCTTTACAAAAATCATATAATTTGAGGTCAAACCTAAGGCCCTTGTATGACCAGCATTAGTGAATAGCTGATATAGATCACCTGTTTTGCATTTTCTTATTGCAGGTCAGTGATTAATCAAGTAGCGAATGAGCTATTAGAACAGAAATTGTTTTACTAAAGGCAAATGGGCTGCTTACTTTGCAAGGGAATTTAGCTTAGTAAATGAGGTGAAGCTCTGCTGACTTTCACCCAAATGTGTACAAGCAAAACATTTTTTTTCCTTGCACCTGATTGGATATCCTTTGTAAAGTGCATTTTCAAAAAGCTCAACAAGCTAAGGGAAAATCCCATTGAAAGCGAACAGCCTGAAGCCTTAGGAAAATCAACCCCTATAACTTCAAAAAGGGTGACAAGTTCCTTTTAAATAACAAAATATATATTTTGTTTACCCATTGATAAAAGTCTCACTGCATTAAAATCCATCATAGCCTCAGGAAAAATCTATTGAAACACAAATGGCACCACAGCCTATTTTGCTTCCTGGCAACTGAAATAAAGCAAATGTTGCTTCCTAACAGATAAACCTGATCTAATGTTACAAAGTGAAGACTAAATACAGATATACAATCAGGAAGATTTACTAAAATTGGTGGACACAGAATCTGGTGCAGCTGTGCATAGTAACCAATCAGCTTTTAACTGTCCAATGAATGTTTTTATCCTTTTTTCTTTTTTTTTTACAGTTCTACATGTTAATTCTCATATGCATTACAAGCCTGTGCCTTTAAAGTGGAGTTCCACTCGTTTGTAAGTTTATTAAAAGTCAGCAGCTACAAAAACTGTAGCTGCTGACTTAATAAATAGACACTCACTTGTCCCATCGACTTGTGACATATTCCAGAAGATTTTCAGAGAGGGAGGGGAAGAGAAGGAGTCGTCTGGGCAGCGATGCGACAAGAGCAGGAAGTGGGATCTGGGTACCTGTAAAAATTAGGTACTCAGCTCCCCCCAAAAAAACGACATGCCAAATGTGGCATGTAAGGGGCAAGGAGTGCTTAAAGCGGATGTTCCACTTTTAGATGGAACTGCGCATTAACTTTACATTTCAAGTGCCTAGAAAATGTGCACTTGACAAGTTTTGCACGTTGTCACATATATTTTACTTCCCTCAACAGTAATGGCGACTTGTCTAGCACAAACAGAAAGCACACAGAGACTCTGGACTCCCTTCTCATCAAAGATGTGCCTGTTCTTAACACAATGAAGCCCCATACACACTATCAGTTTTCCTGACGGTTTTCTCTCCAGGTTTACCAAAACCATCTAATATGAGGTCAAACCTCAAGAGTTTCAATTTGTATGCAATCAGGCAGGCCCTTGCACTACATGGTTTTGGTAAACCTGATGAGAAATCTGACAGGAAAACTGATAGTGTGTATGGGGCTTCACAGTTAAAGGAAGCTTTACATCTCCCTGCACCAAATAATGAGAACAAACACATGTGACATGTTCTTGGCAGAAAATGAAAGTAAGAACTTGATAAATCTGTAAAGAAAATGATCAGATGTGTGCTGAAAATGCTTGGCTTACCTGAACTTGCTGTTTCTGAGTTTTCAACATATTCGGGTCTATTGAAAGTGGTCCAAGAACACTTGCCATGAGTTCTTTCTCTACAAGCCATTGCTTTAACTGGGCCTCAGCTGTCTGGAACAGGGCCAGGTCATTTGATGATTCTTCCAAGGTTTGCTGCCTTTCGGCTGTAGACTGGGTGATCTCTGTCCAGGAAGATTCTGCAGTACCAAACAAATTTAAAAATGTTATACACAGTGACAAAAGATCCTGACAGATAATTAAATGTTAAAGCCCATCTCTATATAACACCCACAAAGAAGCCGCCTCCTGCAGGAAGAAGAAGTGAAAAGACACCTACTGGAGCGTCATGTCACCACAGATTTAGGGGAAAAGGGCTCCACTGTAGTAATTAAAGTGGTTGTTGATTATTTGAGTCTGCTTAGGGTTCCTGAGCTTTATAGCTTCCTCCTGCCTATGAAAGAAGCTTCCAGAACATAGAGAGGGGAATTCAAATGATCAGCTGAATATTTATCATACCCTGGCAAATCCCTGGAAGAGGCCATCCAGAAGGTGGCTGTGGAATTAATAAATAAACAGAGGGCCTGTTAATAAATAAACAGTACTCCTGTGGCTGCTGTCCCTAGGAGAAGTATCACTGAGACAAGAGACTACTGTTTGGGCCTCAGCAGGGGCTAGGCTGAAGGTCTTAGGAGAATTGCTGAGGAGGCATACTTGCTGAAAAACACTGCTTCAGAGTTCTGGTCTGGAGAAACGAGTTTGTTAATTTTGTCACAAAAGATCTATCTGTGGAGGCTGGGATTCAGACAGCTCCTAAGACACTGTGAACAAGGATCTTGCTGGAGACTATTAGTTGTGCAAGTGCCAAAACGTATAAGTGGCAATAGATTGCCCTGTGGTCTGCAGCTGTGGGGCCTTACACATTCCCACCATCCCCTGATACCTTCAGAAAGCTGCTATTGAGAGACTAGAGAGAAGTTTGTCCTCCTGTGCTGTTGCTGAACATTCTGGAGTATCCTGTGGTCCAAGTCCCCTTCCCCTTGTTAACGTTTAGCTGCAATAAATCCTAAAAAGCCATCCCCTAGACTTAGCTTTAATAGTCAGTGTGCTGGTGTAATTGATGGTCTACGTACTACTGTACATAGGGAAAAACTGTCTGTTGGAATGGCATTTTTTACCTAGTTACAATGGTCCAGCTTCAATATACCATACCTTTGGATCCCTCTAGAATGAGAGGCTCCATATTTTACAAACAAAGAGACAGTTTACTGTCCTTTAAACTCTAGGGGGATCAGATTGTGGCCTGTGCGGGAAGAAAATGTCCTGGTGTCAGTGGGAGAAAACAATGTCCCATCGTCATTATTAGTGGAAATAACAGTGCCCCATCATTGGTGTCATGAATAGTGTTCTGTCATTCTGTCATTCTGTCAGCGGGAGGAATAGTGTCTCATTGTCGTGACAGTGGGAGAAATAGTGCCCCATCATTGATGTCAGTGGGAGGAAGAGTGGCCAATCACTGATGTCAGGAGGAGTAATAGTGCCATATCATTGGTGTCAGTGGGAGGAATACTGCCTGATTTTTGGTGTCAGTGGCAGGAACTATGCCCTACTGCTGACTGGGGGGATAAGGACCTGGATAAAAGCATGCACAGGGTTGCATCCAGACCATGGGACACAATTTGAAGACCACTGCTCTAGAAGCTAGAAATCACTGTAACAGATACCACTAACTATGGTGATCTCCACTAGTTTCCAGGTCCTATGAACATGAAACACAGGAAGTGAGCCCGAATTGGGACAACACATACTTTATATTTGTTACATGGTCTCATTTACATAGCATAACTTAAAAAAAGTTCAAATTCTAGAGGCAAGAATAAGATGCTTCTTGCAGGCAGAAGGATGGGTGTTTGCAAATAGTTGCGGTCGCTCAGCGTATACAAAGCAACGGCAAGTTGACATCAGCCGCAGTTGTGCATGACTATTCGGATGTTATCAGACACCTACCAATTACCTGCAGTTAGGAAAAGATGATCGTCCCAGGATCCAAACATACTGTGTCCACGGATGAACATCTGTCCCTACTCGCAGCTAAATGCTGAATGTGCAAACAGATACAAACAGTAACAGTCAGCTGCGGCTGTCATAAGCCTATGATTGCTTTTAATTGTCTGAGTGGCAGCTATTTGCAAACACCTGACAAAGGAAGCTTCTGATTCTTGCCACGGAATTCCCACTATAGCCCTAACCGTAAGTGTAAATGAGGCTTAAGTGCTTTTATTTGCTTTAAAATCCTGCCAAGCTCTTTCCTGCTATGTAATGTTTAGGAGGGGGTCAAGTACTGTTTAATATAATTAACTCTGTCTGAACTGTAATGGCAGATTAATGTTGTCAGTTGTGAAGTAGATGTTCACACTGTCTGTCCTAACAAAGGGTTAAAGATCTCAAGGTTTAGGTTTTAATTGCATGCTAATATTTTTTACAAAAGTGGGCCCCTTACCTTTACTGTAGGCAAGGGACACACTACTGTGATCACTGCAATCTTCCAAGTCTCGTACACAGGAGCTGTCCCACTGCATATTGACCACAGGGGGTCACTTGCTTGGCACCACTGCTTTCTCTGATTGAGTGAGACGAAGAGGAAAGGTTGTGCTGTTCTCTGGCTATTTATTAAGATAAACCAGGGTGGATAAAAATCAATGATTTTTTTTTTTATCAAATTTATTTTAATAAAATGCTCTTGTAGTAAAAATCTACCTAAAGATACCGTATTTTCCGGCGTAAAAAAATGCATCCAAAGTCGGGGGTCGTCTTATACGCCGGGTACGGTCTCCGTGCTGCGAGAGCGTCAATGATTTAAAAGACGCTTCTTCTCCTCAGTGTGTTCTGTGATAGGTGGAACACAAATCTTCCCAGCAGCGCCTCTGTTCTGTGTTCCTCCTATCACAGATGCCTTCTCATCCTCGGAGCATTGCTGAGCCTGATGAGATCAGATGTCAGCGGATGTTCATCCGCAATCCCATAGGGATACATGTATGTCCATTTTTCATCCGAAAACAGATGGATGAAAAACGGAAATACGGTCTGCATGTGTGAAAGAGCCCTAAGTCCTTACATTTAAAGAACACCTATTATTTCAGATCCATGATAGCAGCGCCGGTTGGCAGGCATCCACTAACCTGCTTCCACCACTTCCCTCACCTTGTTGTGTCACTGCCGCATCACCAGCCATCCCAATAAAGTGAATGAGAGAGTGAGAGAACAGCGGATCAGTGAAGGAGCTTCTGCGGGACAGAGATTACAGCTGCTCTTTAAAAATGATGATTTAAAGCAAGTTGATTTAAATAAAGCCTTTTTATTAGCTATTTAAATTATGATCTAAATTGACTTGATTTAAATCAAATCCACCCTGTGGTATATAGAATAATTGCTGTTCATTTTGCCACACGTTTGATTGATTTACTAAATGGTAGCCAATCAGCTTCTAACTTAAGCTGTTAGGCCCCGTACACACGGTCGGTTTGGTCCGATGAGAATGAACCGAAGTTCATTTTCATCGGAACAAACCCACCGTGTGTATAGGCTATCGGTCTGGTTTGCTTCGGTCCAAAATTTCTAAACATACTTCAAAACCGAACCGATGGACCGCTGCCCCATCGGACCAAACCGATGGTTAGTACAGAAAAGCGTTCAAAACCCATGCATGCTCAGAATCAAGTCGACGCATGCTTGTAAGCATTGAACTTCGTTTTATTCAGCACGTCGTGTGTTTGACGTCACCGCGTTCTGACCCGATCGGATTTTGGACTGATGGTATGTACACATATCAGGCTGTACGGACACTTCAGAAGTGAACTGATGAAAACGGTCCGACAGGCCAGTCTCATTGGTTTGGTCCGACCGTGTGTACGGGGCCTAAGAATTAAGCTTTGGTAAAAAAACCTGAAAGCTGCTTGCACTTCTATGCACTTCTATGCACAGTTTTACCAGATTTTGCACTCTCCATTTCTAGTAAATCAACCCGTGTCTATATTTCAGACAGGCTGGCAAAAAAGGCACCAACGTGGACAAATGTGGCAAACACAAACGATATGTTCACATATCTTTGCCATCCATATTATTGACAAATAAGAAAAATAATACAGAAAAATCTATTTCATGGATTTTTTTCAGAAAATATTGTCTGCTATTTATATTTATTTTTTCCTAAACAGGTAATATTTTAAAATCTCGCTCCCAGCTAATTTTTTATTTATCCATTCCTGCCTCCCACCCTCCTCTATTTCCTTGTCAATTTTATCTTTATTAAGCTTAAAAATAAATTAAACATGAAGCATACATGCGTTACAATATAAAGGTGGTTAATATGTTGTAAAATTAACACGCAGCATCATCTTCACATGAGTAACAATAAACAAAAATTTATCAGTCACATTCCATCAACTATTAGAGAGAGTTCCAGCAACTAATACAGCAACGTATATAGTCTATACAACTAATTGCAGTGACTAATGTGTAAAATATTAAAGACAATACTACCTTATTTAAGATAACCATACCATTTATCAACTAATATACCCTCCTCTATTTCATCCTGCCAGGTGTTATGCTGTGCCTGTCTGGTGAAGCCAGGTGTACTCACTTGAGTTCTCCAGATCCATCATTTATAGCATTTCTGCTTAAGGGGACTGCTAATTTAGCTTCACACATTAACCCTTGTCAGCTGGTCCCCTTTACTGCTCCTAGTCTGATGGTAGTCTTTTTTTCCTATCCTAAGAGGACCTCCCTGCTGGCCAGCCAATGGGAATTGTCATGTCACACGGACAGTGACACCCAAAATAAGGACTGCTCCATGGTGTAAACAGAGAGTTAAAGGATCTGGCATTGAATAATCATGTGACCGCGGCTTAAGGTAAATGAAAACAGGGATTTAGATTTTTTTTTTAAACCCAGCAGTTGGATAAAGTGGGAAGGGAAAGGGGGTTAATTTGATCCTAGAGTTGGGTTTAACTGAGGGCAAACGAACACTCAAAGTCGTCTTTTTATTGCCTACTTTGAGAAAAAAACTAGAGACATTCAGGAGCACTACAGGGTTTACTGCTGTGAAAATAAAATAAAATATTTTGTGGTTCAATATTACAAGGATATTTAGTTCAATATTCGACAAAGAAATTGTTAATGCTTTCATCGTGTTATATTGTTATATGTCTTTGGGGAGATTTTACATGCAAGGCAGCAATAAAACAGAAACAGCATAACATTTAATGATGCACAGTTTCTTTAAGATGACGGATTATTAAAAAAATCCCTACCACCACCCGCTGTTAAAAAGTAGCACCATGCCAATATAAAATATGACTGTGACCATTTCTTATAAGTACAATCCACAGCAAATGCTTTGCCAAATGAAAAGCAGCTGAATCTTTGCTACGTAGGTGCTGGATTTTGTCCGTATCTTGCCGGTAAACACCATCTCTTTCAACAGATGAGATCTACTCCTGTTTATGTTACCTCTGACAAAATTACCTAATTTTTCTATTTTCACATTTCTTAGAAAATTATCTGCGATGGGAGAATTATCCTCAAAGTGTCCTATGATAGCAACCACAGAAAACATACCTGTGGAAAAACCTAGTAAATATTATGTGTAGACCCTATATAAACGTAAAGTACTGTATATATTCGAGTATAAGCCAGCCTGAATATAAGCCGAGGCACCAAATTCTACCACAAAAAAAATGGGAAAACGTATTGACTTGCGTATAAGCCTAGGGTGTCCATCTGCATGCCTCACTTTGCCTCATTGTGTCCATGTGCATGCCTCATTGTGTCCATGCCTCACTGTGTCCATGCCTCACTGTGTCCATGCCTCACTGTGTCCATTCCTCACTGTGTCCATGCCTCACTGTGCCCATACCTCATTGTGCCCATGCCTCACTGTGCCCATGCCTCACTGTGCCATTGCCTCACTGTGCCCTTGCCTCATTGTGCCCTTGCCTCACTGTGCCGATGCCTCACTGTGTCCATGTCTCACTGTGTCCATGCCTCACTGTGTCCATGCCTCACTGTGTCCATGCCTCAGTGTATCCATGCTTCACTGTGCCCATGCCTCACTGTGTCCATGACTAGACTTACGTTTAACATGGGAGTATATAGAAGGGGTGCCCAGCTTTGAAAAATCGGTGCTTCACGGCCGTAGGTCCCCCAGACAGCAAACTTTGCACACTTGTAGAGGAGAACTGGGCCTACATGTGGGCCAAGTCCCCAAAGTTACCGGAGAAATTACCTTTCAACATGGGAATCTACGGAAGGAGTTCCCGACTTTGAAAAATCGGTGCTCCCTGGCCGTAGGTCCCCCGGACAATAAACTTTGCACACTTGTAGAGGAAGAGTGGGGCTCTATGTGTACCAAGTTTGGGGACCTACGGCTGGCCAGTACTGGGTCTCCAAAATCCGGGAGATCAGGTGCAAAAAGGTGACTTGAGTATAAGCCGAGGGGAGCATTTTCAGCACCAAAAAATGTGCTGAAAAACTTGGCTTATACTCGAGTATATACGGTAGATGTAAACCCTAAATTATGAACTTAGGCCTTTCTATTTTAATAAATTTGTTGTTTGCACCTTGTATTGCTTCTTTGTTGCATCTGATGGCTGCTGATTTCCTACGGTCTCTTTAAAGTTACAGTTACTTCCTGTCTGCATGTATGCAATCCAGCAATGGCCGCACAATATTTTTCAGGACAGGTTTCCAGATGGTGACAACAGTGGACTATGTCTGTGTAATGCATATTAAAATGGCCACTTGCAGTCTCCATTAGAAGGCCACATGACAGAGTTACAGTGCAGGACTTTTGGGAGACAAAAACAGAGCATTGCCAGCCTAAAACAAGACCCTAATGATAGCATCACCCAGTATTCATTTAAAGGGGTTGTAAAGGTTTGTCTTTTATTTTCTAAATTGGTTCCTTTAAGCTAGTGCATTGTTGGTTCACTTACCTTTTCCTTCGATGTCCCTTCTAAATGTTTTTTTTTTTCTTTGTTTTTTTTTGTATGAATTTCTCACTTCCTGTTCCTCCTCAGTAAGCTGTTCAGTAAGCTGTTCAGTAAGCTGTTCTGACTGACTTTCCACCACTCGGATGATGGTGGAAAGCTTACTGAGGAGAAACAGGAAGTGAGAAATTCAAACAAAGAAAAAAAACATTTAGAAGGGAAATGGAAGGAAAAGGTAAGTGAACCAAAAATGCACTAGCTTAAAGGAACCAATTTAGAAAATAAAAGACGAACCTTTACAACCCCTTTAAATAAAGTTAAAAATGTAAAACTATTGTAAGTGACTTCTGAAATCGAGTTATTTGGTTATACTTTAATATCCATTTATGTATGTAATATGACTGTTTGGGAACCTTTCTGTTTTAAAGTGAAAGTAAGCTCTTTTTTAAATGATGAATTACTGGTGCCAGGAGGTTCTGAGGTTTTACAAAAAGCTGAAAAATTCCTTTTGAATTAAACGAATGCTTCTGACAGTCAAAATCATTCATCATTGTCTTTTAGGAAAGGTCCTAACCCTGCTTTATCTGGTAAAGTAATACTCAGATTGGGCTGGCATCAGTCATGTATGGCTTACTGCACACAGCCATTAAACAAATAGGATGATTTACTAAAGGAGGTGAGAACATTAAAAAAAAAATGAATATTTATCTAAACTATCCAGTCATATTAAAAGCACATTTTTATTCACTTTAAATACCCAAATAAGGGCAAATTGTATTTTTTACATGACTGAATATACTGAAGCGAATATTCACATAATTTTTGAATCAAGATTCAACAAAAGTAAAGGAGGATTATAATCCATATACATCTAAGTTATACTGTATGGTGACCAGTTCTTAAAATTAAAATCTGTATATCAATTACTACATTTCAAATTTTCATGGCAGAAAACATTGTCCTAGATGTAGACATGTTGGCCACACACACAAAAAACGTTAACCTAAAATTATGTAATTACTCGTCAATGCATATCAAAGTCCATACCCAAAATTAGTATAAAATGTAAAAGGCTGAATGTGCACATTACATTTCCTCCAGCCATAAGATGTGGGACACAACATGGGAGACTCCTGTGCACTGGAATCTAGCACAGCAAATTATAGACAGTGGATGTCTATACCAATATCTGCCATAACCATGTTTTATTACTGTTAAGTTTGGATTTGGTATGTTCATTCATCTTTGTCAGTTCATTTTTTCAAATAAATGGAATTTGAACTTATAACATATACATATCTGTCTTTTCAGGATTATCCTTTTCACATATTCTAATAAACTAGAATTCTATATAAATCCCCTAATACAAATTACTTGTACTGTATGTCTCATTCTGGAGCTCCAAAAGTTCCACAGCTTTCTCTCAACAACTCTACATGTATTTTCCAATCAACTAAACCTACTGACAGGGGTGATTTGGAACGTATCTATGCCATATTGCATAAAAGTAACCACATATATATATATATATGTATGTTTGTATATATATACTGTAAATATATATATATATATATATATATATATATATATATATATATATATACACATACACAAAAAGCCACAAGAGGTATAAAAGTGAAACAACAATGTGTAACACAAAAGGTCCATAAAAAATTCAGATGGGTTAGGCTAGCCGTAAATACGAGAAGGCAGTCAGTAGATGTTGCACAATCAATATGCAGAATGCTGAGATCATAAGCATGTACCTTCATAAAACTTAACAAGCATGTTTATACATTGTGCATTTACCTAAGATCGGTTAACAGAGATGTCTACAGAGATTGCAATATGTGCTACCAATAACTAACATACATATCATTATTTTTCCATTCTTATCATTACTGGGGAATTGTGCATTGATCATCCAATATATTATTATATAATATTAATATATAATATTTAAACAAAGTCTGCTGACTCTTATATTTAAAAAGCACTCAACTACTGTACACCTGTTCATATTTTCTACCATTTGCTGGCAAAACATTCCTTGAGCTTTGGGAGGAGATTAAAATACTTTGAAGAAAAATGGGAAAGCTCCCGATACAAACAGGCAAATTTACGAAAGGCAAATCCATTTTGCACTATAAGTGCACTAGAACTTGCACTGAAAGTGCACTTGGAAGTGCAGTCGCTGTAGATCCGAGGGGGACATGCAAGGAAAATAAAAAACAGCATTTTAGCTTGCACATGATTGCATGATAAAGTCAGCAGAGCTTCCCCTCATTTCACATCTACCTCTCAGATTTACAGCAACTGCACTTCCAAGTGCACTTGCAGTGCACTTGTAGTGCAAAGTGGATTTGCCTTTCGTAAATAACCCCCAGAATCTGTTACTGCCACATAATGTTAGATAGCAACATTATACCCTTATGCCTCGTACACACGATCGGTTTTCCCGGTGGTCAAAAGTCCACCGGGAAAACCGAGGGGAAAACTGAGAACCTGCTCAGTTGCTTTTCCCCTGTACACACGGCTGGTTTTCCCAACAGGAAAACTGTCATGACAGCTTTGGTCGGGAATCCTGGCCATGTGTATTCTCCACTGCAGTGTTTCCCATAGGAAAACTGCCAAGCAAAAAAGAATCGCGCCGGCAAAAAAAGAGAACAACTTCAAATTTTTTTGCTCACAGTTTTCCTGCTATGGAGCATACACACAGCCTGTTTTCCCGACCAAAAGCAAACATGGCAGTTTTCCCGTCGGGAAAATCAATCGTGTGTACGAGGCATTAGTCAGTGGGAAGAGATGTTTGCAGTCATATCCTCCAAATTTCTATCCCCTCCTTTATCTTCTTTGCTAAGATTATAAAAAACAATACAATGTCAAGCAATGGTTGCACAGAGCACTTCTGTTAAAGAAGTGTTTGTGTCAAAAGGATGAGGGTCTGTTTTCATTTGCATTTTTCATGAATCTAATTCTTGTAACAGGGATTAAAGGTATTCGTTTGAGTAGACAGACATAACTGTTTGACTGTATCTTTCTCCAACACTAGCGTAGTAAGTGGCAGCATGTGTAAACTGACAAAGCCTTGCGTCACAGAGCTACGTTTTTTGTTTTGTTTTTCCATTATGGTGCATTTCATAATGCCTGATTGGTTCACAGTATATATCTTCACACAGTTGAATATCTTCTGTGCTGGGAATTATGGGAAGATTATATAAAGAAAGATTTCAAGTATTTATACAAGTGGAATTTTCCTAAATACATTTAACATTTAAAAAAAACATACCGGTAACTAAACTGAAGGCTGTTTATATGCCTAGAGGTGTTTCAACAAGATAAGTATACCTATTTTATTTGAGATGTCCTCCCATTGTTGAATCTCTGGAGCATCCACATTGTTCTGTATGAAACTTTTCAGCTTGCCTTTTAATGCTTCAACTTTGCTTTCATTCTGTTTCACTTCTGCTGCAAACACCTAGAAAAGAGCAAAGCAGGCCGATACTAAAGAAACGTTTTCCAAGACAAAGGCATTGTGGCTTCCTCTCCCCTCCTGTTTATTAGGGACTGCACGCCTCATTTCTTTTTTAACAGCTGCACGCCTCAATTCTAATATCGCAATGCTAGCTGTTGGTGAAATCTGCCATTGTAGCCCAACTATTTAGATATAAAGGTATTCGGTGAGCACTGTCAGACTTCAGCCCACTGGGCAATGGTAAACAAAGGTCCTAGTTCCTTTGAAATGATAAGCATTCCATGTATATTACGACCCATTTAAAGTGTGTTATATTTACCCATGGCATTTAAAAGCCCACTAAAATTACCGTTTATGCATTTTCAACTATCTGATCTTACTCAGAGAGAACTTTGGTGGCAGATAAGTTAAGCTCAACAGCCATGCCATGGAAAGCCCTTAGTCTGAGAGGTGTAAGCATTGAAATTTAAGAGATGTAACTAAAGCTCACTTTTATTGGGATCTAATAGAACAGAGTGCGGACCATGTTCATGAATGTGCTAAGCTCTTAAAGTGGACATGGACTCAGGTTTTGCAACAGTGTTTGAGCGCCAGAATGGACCTAAAGTGGAACTTCCACTCATTTGTCCCCCCCCCCCTCCGGTGCCACAATTGGCTTTTCGGGGGGAGGGGGACAGAATGCCTGTCAAAGACAGGTATCCCGTTCCCACTACCGGGAGGCCGCGCCGTGGCCCATGATGTCACCACGGGGCTCCCTCCTCCTCCCTCTGTCGCCGGGCCAGTAGAAGAGAGGAGTGGGGCATCACACATGCGCAGTAGGGTTCCCGGCGTGAAGCCGTAAGGCTACACTGCTGGGTTCCCTTGCCCACAATGGCGACGGCAGAACCCAACAGCTGATGGAAACATAAGCTGTGGTGCCGACATCGCTGGACTCCAGGACAGGTAAGTGTCCTATTATTAAAAGCCAGCAGCTGCAGTATGTGTAGCTGCTGGCTTTAAATTTGTTTTTGTTTTTTGGGCGGAACGCCGCTTTAAGCAGGTGAGTTTTTTGTGCTCTTTCTCTAAACAAAGGTCTTGCTGGTGTTTTGGGAAACATGCAATGAGAATCAGAATGTTAAAAAAGATAAAAAGTCAGCAGTACAAACATAACTTCCTATTGAAAATCCCTTTAACAACAAGTACATCAGGGCCAACAACAACATTACAAACATTTGTGTAAAACAACATTGCAATATAAAGCATGAATAAAATTTAAGACTGTAATGTATAGTGAAGCTAGCAGGGCACCTACTGTAACATTTAATATTCTGTACAGCTCTATGCAATTTACAGTCTTGATGTAAACATGTCTGGGAGTGTCCACACAGTCCACACTTCTCCCCAGTAGTAATATAGCGTGCAGTGGATGTTCAGCATTGCTGCTATTTACAACAGCTGCTTTACAGCTAATTTAGCCTGTATAGAAGTTAATCATGCACAAAGAAGGATTTCACTAATTGAGTTATACATTAGTTACATTAGTGAATAAAGTTCAGCAGCTGCCAAAATGGGGATTTGTACAAAGATTACCCTCTGCTAAAGCATTAAGTCAGCATTAGCAGGTATTATTCACAATGTGCATATCAGACAGATCTGTTTCAGTGATTATAGCAGTGCTAGTACTATAATTAACCTCTTCATTGACATATCCTCTATTTAAAGGAAACATACAATATATCTGGTGTAATCATTGGCCATTGGTAATAAATATTGATTATCAGAGGTAAAACCTGGCATGCTGGTTGTACCCAAGTTGATCAGTCAGTCAACTTGGTACAATCAGCCGGCCCATACACAGGAGTGCTGAACCCAGATTTGAACTGTGTATGGCCTGCCTTAATAGAATAACATAATATGGGAGCGCAAGCTTAAAGTGTAAGCTCCCCTTTACAGAAAAAATCTGTAAGGTGAACTTACACAGGTCCACCTCCTTGCCCCGCCCCCCCCCTCCTGCTGACCTGGACCGCTGCAATCTCCGGTTCTAAGCCCTGGTATATCCGTGTCAGGAGAACGGGGCTTAAAAATCCTCTCTGCATCCATTCAGCATCTTTGTGGCTGACAGGACGGGCTATGCGGCTGCTGATTGTTCAGCACCGCCCAAGTGACGGCGCTGACCAATTAGAATGCTCCATGGTACTGCTGTACCATGCAATTTGGTGCCCGCAAATGCACTGCATTTGCAATCTCTATTTGGGGTGCCATTAACAATATATTTGCACCTGCATGCAGATAGCAAGGGCAGTGTGATCACCTGCGGTTTGGAAAATGTGTATGGAACGTGCCTTTCCCACACCCTTTTCTGGTGTGAGCCAGCCTTCAGGCAGTAAGAGAGGGACAGAAAGACAGGCAAATTGAGTGAAAATGAGTGCATCCCCAAATAATCAAGCATCTAACTAGGGGATGTATGAGGACATTAAAACCTACCCCAATCAATTGTACGACTTTACCAAAATGTCATTGTCCACTTTTGACAGGTTACTAACTATTCTTAGACCACAATGAATACTAGCATGAGGATCAATTAGAATCAGCATTTCAGGAAAGAAAGGAGAAGAAGTGCGTCATTTTCTGCTGTTAAACGCACCACAGCTATCTGTAGCTAAACACAATGCACATTTAGCTGCAGATAGCTGCAAATAGGAAGAACAAGTCGACCCTGGACTTTCCTTATTTTCCTAAACGCAGTTAAACTGTATGCAACTAATTGTTGCTAATAATTATGTATTAATAATATGATATTATTTTGCATTGTGTGAGTACAGCTGCTTTTAGAAAAGTATTCCAAATGCAGATAAACTAGACTTTTGAAAAGTCTTCTAAACGCAGCCAAACTCTGAATTTAGATACCCGTGTGAACAGGGCCAGATTCCAGACAAGGCCAACAAGGCCAGGCCTCGGGGCGGCAGTGGGTGCAGGGGCGGCACTGCAGCTGAGAGGAGAGGACACTTTTACTTTCATATGGGGAGTTCCCCCCTGTCACGCGGATGGTGAGAGTAGAAAAAACAGAGGGAAGAGGAGGTGAGATATTTCTTGGCAGCAGCAACCCCCCTCCCGGTTCTCAATGCTATTTTGTAATTTTCGGCAGCAGCACCCCCCAATGCTCAATGTAATTTTTGGCAGCAACACCCCCCCGCTTCTCAGTGTCCTGCCGAAAAAGTCCCCCGGCGGATAATGTCCCCCCTGTACTGCGCAGGCGGGGGCGGCATTGAAGGACCTGGCCTTGGGGCGGCAAAGGGAGTAAATCCGGGCCTGTGTGTGAATGTAGCCTAAGTCAACTATTCACTAAGTGCTGGGGATAGTTTACCGGCAAAGTTCAACTTCCCTTGCAAAGTGAACAGTCTATTTGCCATTAGTAAATCAACCCCACTGCTTCATCAGATGACTTTTGCAGGCTCCACTACCACATCCACAAAATGTAGGTGTGAAGGATAAACTCTTATGTTTATGTCCCCACATACCTTAACAGTTTAAGGTTTATAAAAGGCCTACTGCTCCATAAAACAGCAAAGCATACTCTACATGAACATCAGATAATGTAAAAGGGCCAAAGCAAGGTAATACAATTATTATTATTTTTATTTTTTTGTGAAATGGCCACATGTGGTGATCTGGCATTTTATGGGTAAAGTATAGCTGCGAGTTTTCTTCTGCTCCATGCTTACTGCACACACAACCAGACAAGGGTATCTGTATAAACCATTTGCTGTACAGCAATTTAGGATCATAACAGTTAAACTACACAGTACCTTATGCTGCTCGACATGGACTCGCACTGATTCGCTATCTGTAGGGGCTTCCCATGATGTGGCAGTTGTGTGCATTTTTTCAAGCCACTGTACCAAAGAGTTGGTTTCATCTTGGATTTGCTGTAGCTGAGAAAGTCGAGCTTCTAGTTCACCCATTTTGTCTTTTAGTAATTTTCCCAAATGTTCATAGCCTTCGTTAACATCTGCCATTCCCTTCTGCACTACAACCAATTCTACAGAACAGGAAAAAAGCTTTAAAATGAATCCACACTTCTGTTTAACAGTGTACCTATAATACAAATGCTATACACACACACATAGATATTTAAATATGTAAAACAAAATTCATAAAAATATTCTAATATGCAATAACTTATCTTCATGTGTTGTCTATTTAGAGGAAAATAGTAAAATTATGTAGTCGACCTGATTCATTTTTTGACAATAGGCTTGACATTAGGCCCAAAAAACTATTATTCCCAATGTTTGTGTGGGTTTCTTCAAATTAAAAACCATAGGGATACATAAACTGTCCCTAGGGTGTGTATTTGTTAGTGCAATGGTGATATGAATAAAGCCATAAACTTCACAGAAGAAGGATCTAAACTATTTGGTCCACCTCAGTTTAATAAATAATCTATTTTCTGAAAATGTCACATTACAAGGAAATACAGAAAAAAAGAGTTGAGAGTTAGCAAATCACTGAAGTAATGAAATAAAATTGGCTACAATTAGTCAATATGGAAGTTCTAAGCAAACATTTGAATAACATTTAAACATTTTAGATAACCAACAAAAAATCCTAAAAATGAATATAGCATAGTACTGCTTTATGGTAGAACTGAAAAAAAAGTAAGAACTTCCAAAGCAGCATACTTCTACTAGCAAGTCACAAGACCCTGGTTTACAATACTGACTTGACAACACCTCCATCTAGTGGTTATTTAGAAGAGATAACCGGTTGCATGGTACAATTGCACAAATGTAGAGTTTTTCATTACTTTAATACTTCACCTAAAAATGTATACGGTAATACCAGTAGTTAAGCGCAGTTATGATATAAATAACATATGCAGCGCAGGAGTTAGTGAACCCATCATAGCATTTATTAAAATTACTTATCACACACTTACATAAAAATAGGAGATGTGCTGCTTGACAGTAGAGGGAACACAATGTCTGCTTTGGGTGGAAGCCAGTGTCTGCAGAGCGGCAGCAGCTATCACGCACCTAGGGAGCTGGACCCGCCGGGAAGATGGAAAAACAGCTGCATCTACGGCCATCTTTGACGATCGTGGCAGGTACAGGAACGTGAGACGGGGCATGTCTTAAGCACACTTATGAAGCCTACATGGCCCTGCGGAGCTACTTAGATCTTAGAGCTAAGGCTATTCAGGGTTTTCCAAAGTTGATATTATGCCTCACCCCCTCCAGTTGCCAAATGTAATTATTCAGTCAAATGCCAGTAGCTCTACTGCCCACTGGAAATTTAGGAATTTGACATTGATAGATATAGGCAACACAGTGGTGGAGATTTACTAAAACTGGTGCATACAGAATCTGGTGCAGATGTGCATAGTAACCAATCAGCTTCTAACTTCAGCTTGCTCAATTTAGCATTGCCAGTGAAACCTAGAAGCTTATTGGTGACTATGCAAAGCTTCACCAGATTCTGTGTGCACCCGTTTTACTAAATCTACCCCATGGTGCCTGCTCTTTCACAAGCTTGCTATCCTAGAAAGGTTTTAGGCCATGCCACTGTCACCTACAAGCAGAAGTAGGCAACCTTAAAGAGGTGGAGATCTACCTGAACAACACGTAAGAGATCACTGGGCACAGTACCGCCTCCTCACACCTGATTTAAACCTCAAATTGCCTTACTAAGTATCGCATTTGCGTGCATTGCTTTTTGAAAATGTTAAATCGATGGGTTTACTTCCGCTTTAACTTTAAAGCGGTTGTATACCCGCACATGGAAAAAAAAAAGAAGAAGAAAAAAAAAAACCTGCAAGGCAAAGGCAGAATGAGCGAGTATTGGAGCCCGATCCACGCCGAGGGAATTGGCATCTTGCCCTCAGCGTGTCTTTTGGGTTCGCGGCATCGGCATTGTGAGTGGCCGGACCCGCGATGACGTCACTCCCAGGCATGCGCGCAGGAGTTTTCTTCCCGGCAAGGCCTGACACTTCAGCCGGCATTCAGAGCGCATGCGCCACTGACGTCAGCGGCTGCATGCAAAGGGAATATCTCCTACACCGTACAGGTTTAGGAAATATACATTTTACCTACAGGTAAGCCTTGTTATGGGCTTACCTGTATGTAAAAATGTCAATATACAACCGCTTTAAAATCAGCTACAGGTAATGGATGATTTGTATATTTTTAAGCTCTTCTAATTGTTTTAATGCTCCTCAAGCTATGCAATATACTGTATAAATACATATCATGTAAGCACTGATTTCACAAGTTTTGAAGTACCTTACCTTTATTTGTTATATTTTCTTTAGCAGCAGATGAAGCAGCTCCATTCACCAGGCCCCTACCTATAACAAAAAAGGGTACGTTTTTTAATTTGCAAACTCAGAAAAGAAGCAGGTTATAGTAAAAGCTGTTGAACAATGTATATACATTTACTACTATGCAGAGTGATAAACATTACATGATACAGCTTTGTAATATGTATACCCTGAACTAAACTGAAAAGGTTGCAGTCTAAATGGACTCAGCATCTTGTTTTCTCAATTGCTCACATGCACGTGAGATGAAGGTATTATACCATAGGGCAACTGTGGGGTGGTTCCCTTCACTTCATCACTTCTTCACTTGCACAAATCTGCATGGTTTGAAGTCGTCACCATATTTTGAACTTTGTCAACACCGAAGTTTGATCACTCTAAGGACAGATAGTCTTTGCATTTGTGCACCTGTTTTGAATTTCCTGCATATAGACTTTCATAGTGTGCTTATGGGGACATTTCTATTTACATTGTTCACTATCAATATTTGAGCACTTTATTTATCAATTTTTTACGTATTTATTCATTTTTCACATATTTATTTATTTATTCATTTATATATTTTGATTAACACTACACTTTTTTTGTTTCTACTATATAATCTACAACTGGGCACAATGCTGTAAAATTTCGGTTGCCGCCTTGTTTTTTTTTAACCTTTTAGACTGTAAGCTATTTAGGCAAAGGCTTTCACTCACAGTAGGATTTGTGTCTATTAACCACTTAAGAACCGCCTCCTGCACATTTACATCGGCAGAATGGCACGGCTGGGCACAGGCATGTACCTGTACGTCCCCTTTAAGGGCCTAGCCGTGGTTTTGCGCGCGCGCCCGCAACCGGGTCCGAAGCTCCGTGACCGCGGGACCCAAACGCCGCCGATGTCCCGTGATCAGTCGCAGGAGCTGAAGAACGGGGAGAGGTGTGTGTAAACACACCTTCCCCGTTCTTCACAGTGGCAATGTCACTGGTTGTCTGTTCCCTGATATAGGGAAAGGCGATCAGTGACGTCACACGTCCAGCCCCACCCCCCTACAGTTAGAAACACATGTGAGGTCACACATAACCCCTACAGCGCCCCCTAGTGGTTAACTCCTAAACTGCAATTGTCATTTTCACAGTAAACAATGCATTTTTATAGCACGTTTTGCTGTGAAAATTACAATGGTCCCAAAAATGTGTAAAAATTGTTCGAAGTGTCCGCCATAATGCCGCAGTCATGAAAAAAAACGCTGATCGCCGCTATTAGTAGTAAAAAAAAAATATTAATAAAATTGCCATAAAACGATCCCCTATTTTGTAAACGCTATAAATTGTGCACAAACCAATCGTTAAACGCTAATTGTGATTTTGTTTACCAAAAATATGTAGAAGAATACGTATCGGCCTAAACTGAGAAAAAAAAATGATATCTTTTTGGGGGGATATTTATTATAGCAACAAGTTAAAAAAAAAAATTCAAAATGGTCGCTCTGTTTATAGCGCAAAAAATAAAAACCGCAGATCATATACCACCAAAAGAAAGCTCTATTTGCGGGGAAAAAAGGACGCCAAATTTGTTTGGGAGCCACATCGCCCGACCGCGCAATTGTTAGTTAAAACGACGCAGTGCCGAATCGCAAAAACTGGCCAGGTCCTTTACCTGCGTAATGGTCCGGGTCTTAAGTGGTTAAACTGTAAATTGCAAAGACTAGGCATGCCTTTGTTTAGTACGGAACTGAGATATGTAAATAATTGATATTGTCATTTGGCTACATACCCGATTTGGCAGTTGATCTGGCCTTTGCAGGTGAGGTCACTGCAGCAATCAAGCTGCACAATGATGATCCTTTGCTGTTTACTTTTTGTACTTCTGGTGACTTTTGTGTCCACTCTTCCTGCAAATTCTTTAAACATGTAAAATGTATAATTTAGCTCACAGATTGTTGCTTTACTGTACTTATTACCAGCTCTAAGTTTCCAACATGTAAGATCTCACCTTAGTTTCTTGTAGGCGTTCAGTCAGATCTTTCAAACACAGAGTTGGGGCTTCTGGAGGAATTTTATCATTTACTGTCATAAACCAGTGTTTCAAAGACTGAACTAAAGACTGGAAAGAGTCCATCTGACTTTGACAGGATGATACATCCTCTTCCCTAAAAATAAATACAAAGTACAAGAAACATTTATCTTTTTAAATAATGGACCAATAATTCTGCATTTAATTTTTAAAAGCGTGATTTACACAAAACCTAGTGAAACCCCACCTTTTTTTTAATTAGAAATTAGTTACCCACTAATTCTTTTGATATGCTGCATGAGATCTAAATGGGAAGTCAAGCCAAAAAAGTGGTCAACAGTACAATATTTGTTGCATTTGTTGTGTCTTGTTTGGGAAAAGCCCCCCTTTGTTTGTTATCCTCATGGCCCCAATCACTTGCACACAAAAGGGGGAATATACCCAAAGGAAAAAGAAATGAAAAAACTGACAAGTAGTGACCCTTTTGCACTGTGCAATAAAAAGTATTCCTATGTGTGGTTGGTGGACTTTATCATCAGTTCAAGTCCCAGGCACCAACCAAAACAGGTTGCAGATGGAAAATTTCCCTGCTTGGACACAAACAGCATTAACGCCTCAGTGCTAGTTTGCTAGTTTGCACCAGATGCAGTTTTGTGCGCTTTTCTTCTGCACTAAAAAATGCATGCACAGTGTTTTCAATGTATTCCAATGGCTCTAGTTCACACCAGTGCAGTCAGCTTCCGGTGCAAAAAAAAAAAAAAGTAGAGCATGCTGCATTTTTTCTTCACAGAACTGTACTGGAACTTAGCAAATTGTATCAAAAACGCACTAGAACTGCATGTGGTGTGAACTGTAAGCAAAAACTGAACCAGGAAAAAAAATATTCTATCTAAAATAAAAATGTTGGTCTGACTTCAAATGTAAACTACATTTTTGTGTATTATATCTAGTGGTCTAAAGAAAAAAATATTTATTTATTATTATGTTTATAATTTCTATTGAAAAAAAATTCATTATTATTATTATTAATAATATTGAATTGAGCTCATGTCATCAACCAGACAGATACAAATAAAGATTACAGTAAAATATATTTTTATGAATAATAATAATAAATATCTTCCATAATAATATATTTTTTTCTATAATAATGATATGTTTTCCATGATGATACTAATAATAGATACTGATGATACTAATAATAGATTGGCTATCCACGTGAGCTCATTATATTATTATAATGTAAAAAACATTATTATTATTATAGAAAAAAGATTTTATATATATATATATATATATATATATATATATATATATATATATATATATATATATATATATATATATATATATATATATTTATATAGTATATATGTAATTAAAAAAAAATCTATATATAAATTATTAAATTTATAATATACACTGAGAGACATAACCACAAAGAGGGAAGGGAGTGGTACTGCTAGAAGAAGAGGAGTGGGTGCCCTCTGGTGGTTTAAGGGTGATAGTTCACTAGACCCAGACAAGGATCCAGATCCCCCCGCACACGCAGCAGCCCACAGCAGGGCCGCAAGTGAGTTGCCTCCAATGCAAATTGAGACTTGCTCGCTCGCCGTCCACACCCCGCTGCACACCATGGCTCTCACAGTCCATCATTCAGCAGCAGTCCATGGCCAAGGGTTGGGGAACTCTGTCCCACATGATAATCATTAGACATATAATGTATCAGAAGAAATGCTAGTTTATTTAGTACTGAATATGTATCATCTGTCATAAATTAATAACATTAAAAGTCCACCCGTAATTTAATGCTGGATACATTCTGGTATATTAAAGCACATAGCTATTAACACAGATGTGGAAGTTTATGGGATTTAAAAGCTGGAGCACCCAATCTGCCTCCTCACTATGGCCATTACTACAACAGTCCACCCCTGACCTCTACATAGATGAAATGGAAATTTGGTGTGAGAGAAAGCTTGGCTATAGCATTTGTTCTAAGGAAGGCTAGCATTATTTAGTGTCAGTTGAATAGATGACTGTGAATCAAATCACTTTTCTATTACTTTTACATAAAAACAACAAAAACAACATACAACCCAGGTACGTATTGAGAGAAAAAATAAAAAGGAAAAAAAAACACAAACCAAGCCCCCATTACTCATAAGTTTATCTATTCCCGTCTCTTTATACATCCAAAATATTAGACCATATTCTCCATATCTTTTCAAATTTCCCTGGACATTAGAAAGAGTTGAATAGATCATTGTGACAGATACTATTGGTAGTGTCTGCAGTCTGCAATTCACCTTGGCCAATTTTGGACTGACTCTGCTAAGTCTATTGTTAAATGACCGTACTCACTTTGCCCTAACAGTCTCTTCAAGATCCTTAAACATTTGGGACAAGGAGTTCACTTTTTCCAAAACCAGGGCCTTGTCACCTGGGAGACCGTACACACACAATTCTTCTGCCAGTCGATGTAAATTCTCCATTCTTTTCTTGTGCTGCTGTAGCTCATTGCTTGTTTCCTGTCACAGAAAAAAAGTTATCTTATTTTTTGTTCACTTGTAATCTATGCCTTTTTGTGACTTACCTGGTTTATCAATGGCTGACCTACTTTGGATAGTTTAAAGTGGTTGTAAAGGGTAAAGGTTTTTTACCTTCATGCTTTCTATTAGGGTTGTCCCGATACCGATACTAGTATCGGTATCGGGACCGATTCCGAGTATTTGCGGGAGTACTTGTACTCCCGCAAATACCCCCGATACCAAAATAGAATACTGCCCCCCCCCGCCGCCGCCGACGCATCCCGCCGCTACAACGCATCCCGCCGCATTCCCCGCTTGGTTAATACGGGCGGGGAACATTACAGCATTCATTTGAATAGCTGTAGTCTTTCCCGCCGCGTATAGACACTCCCCCTTGCTCGGGTGAACTGTCCAATCCCGAGCAAGGGGGAGTGTCTATACGCAGCGCGGCGCCAATCATTACAGCTGTTCAAAGCTGTAATGTTCCCCGCCCATATTAAGCAGTCGGCGGCAGCGGGGATGCGGCGCGATGAAGGTAAGGGGGACAGGACATGGCTGCATATGGGGAGACCTTGCTGGATGTGGGGGACATTGATACGGGGGACATTACTGGATACGGGGGACATTACTGGATACGGGGGACATTACTGGATACGGGGGACATTGCTGCATACGGGGGACATTGCTGGATACGGGGGACATTACTGGATACGGGGGACATTACTGGATACGGGGGACATTACTGGATACGGGGGACATTGCTGCATACGGGGGACATTGCTGGATACGGGGGACATTGCTGCATACGGGGGACATTGCTGCATATGGGGGACAATGCTGGATATTGGGACATTTCTGGATACGGGGGACATTGCTGGATATTGGGACATTGCTGGATGTGGGGGACATTGCTGGATGTGGGGGACATTGCTGGATACGGGGGACATTGCTGGATACGGGGGACATTGCTGGATATTGGGGACATTGCTGCATACGGGGGACATTGCTGGATATGGGGGACATTGCTGGATATTGGGGACATTGCTGCATACGGGGGACATTGCTGGATATGGGGGACAATGCTGGATATTGGGACATTGCTGGATATGGGGGACATTGCTGGATATGGGGGACAATATATGGGGGACAATGCTGGATACGGCGGACATTACTGGATACGGGGGACATTGCTGGATACGGGGGACATTGCTGGATGTGGGGGACATTGCTGCATACGGGGGACATTGCTGCATACGGGGGACATTGCTGGATATGGGGGACATTGCTGCATACGGGGGACATTGCTGGATGTGGGGGACATTGCTGGATGTGGGGGACATTGCTGGATATGGGGGACATTGCTGGATATGGGGGACATTGCTGCATACGGGGGACATTGCTGGATACGGGGGACATTGCTGGATGTGGGGGACATTGCTGGATGTGGGGGACATTGCTGGATATGGGGGACATTGCTGCATACGGGGGACATTGCTGGATGTGGGGGACATTGCTGGATGTGGGGGACATTGCTGCATACGGGGGACATTGCTGGATACGGGGGACATT